>NC_137938.1:37135087-37385087 GCF_963969265.1 Rhamphochromis sp. 'chilingali' | reverse complement strand
TATATATAGAGAGAGAGAGAGAGAGAGAGAGAGAGAGAGAGCATTTTTGTAGTTTTTTAAACTTGTTTTTAACAAGTACATCAGGTGTCCCTGTAAATGAGCCCTGACAGTGAGCAGCACTCTGGCCGTGCTTCACATAAGTGGAAAAACAGTTCGACCTGTGCTTTTCCTGCACGATGAGCCAACGTGTCTGCAGAGAAAAGTGTTCTGAAAACCTGAATCTGTTTCTCAGGACTGTGTGGACATTGATGAATGTGTTGATCTACCTGACGCCTGCGTGCCAAACTCTGTGTGCGTCAACACTGTGGTGAGTTCACATCTCTGTTCTCTTCACACAGATAAAAATTCCTGTGATGTCTTTGCCGAGAACATAAATTTACTTGCACGTTGTTCTCTTCAGCCCCTTTTCCATTAGTACCTATTCGGATGGACTTGCCACAGTTTTCCATAGTCATAGTACCTGGTACCAGCTAATAAATTAGTACCTGCTCAACCGGAGTTCCAAGTGATCCGAGCAGGTACTAAAAGGTGACATCATCAGACTGTGTGCAATTGGCTGCTTAGTGGCGTCACTCGATGAGTCATGAGAGCGTCTCGTTCAGGAAAATCAAAACTGCCATTTTTGAAACCCGACAACGAGAGAAGCAGCTACAGAAACAATGCCGTGTTCCCGATTTTGACGAAAAGCCGCAGACCGAGCAGCAGGTATATTGTTAACTGGATGTTGCATACTAATTTTGTCACGGGATGCTCTGCCATGTTGCTATGACGATGACCACACACATCAGGTGGTACTCGATTGTAATGGAAAACCAGTCGATCCGAGTCGAGCAGTGGCAAGCCGTGGCGACTCGATCCGAGTAGCTACTACTGGAAAAGGGGCTTTAGCTGAGAAACAGCGCCCTCTGGTGGAGATCCAGCTGTAACTGCTACGTTATATTTCTCTCTCTCCTCAGGGCTCGTACAAATGTGGAGGCTGTAAACCTGGTTTTCTCGGTAACCAAACATCAGGATGCTTCCCTAGGAAGTCCTGTGCTGCACTGACCTTTAACCCCTGTGACATCAACGCCCACTGTGCCATGGAGAGGAACGGAGAGGTTGCCTGCAGGGTGAGGACATCAGACCTGATTGTTTCGAGTTTATGTAACTGTCATGTAACGATCCATGTTTCCACACAAATTACCTTTATGAACATGATGTTCCTCAGAGGAGCAATGACACCAAACCTAAAAAACTTCCAAACAGTCGACTACATCTGCATTGTTTACTACTAACTGTCATCACGCTTCACAGCTCACTGAGCTCAGCTCAATGTAAACTAATCCACACTGCCCTCTAGTGGCATTTTGGAGTAGTGCTTTATGAAAAGTGACCAGAAAGAATGAAAACCAACACATATATACGTGACGTTTCTTTGGGTTTAGTGTTTTTAATTTGGTCAAACTTGTTCAATGGTGGATCTTTTTTTGATACTGTGTTTTAATACCGCTTCGTCTTAAATATTCCTCTGTCAATACGACATAGATTACAAAATTATGGATATAACGAGTTAAAACAAACCCACTCATGATTAGGGTTGAAAATAAAAACTAATGAAAAATGCAGAAGCGTTAATTAACCTTTTTGATTTAGTTAAACAGAAAGAAAAGCTTCGGTTTTATGATAGCACCGATAAGGTCGTATTGCCTCAAGTCTGTCCTGAGCTGTCACAAAGTTCTCAACATTTAGAGCATATAATCATCCTCCTGGTGCACACATTGTCAGTAAATGAGGCGGTGGTTCATCTGAAGTTGGAAAAGGTCAGACAAACCATTAACAGCTAATAAAGTACGGTGGACGTCCACCGTAATGTTGTCTTTACAATAAGAAGTTTTACGCCTTTGTACTTAGTTTTTCAGATATATTTGCAGTTTCATGTAAACAGACCAGAGAATCACCTGGATGATCCTGTTTTGTCACGTGTGTGTTTCCAGTGTAATGTGGGCTGGGCCGGCAACGGGAACACGTGCGGTATGGACACGGACATTGACGGGTATCCCGACCGCTCTCTGCCCTGCATGGACAACGACAAACACTGCAAACAGGTCAGACATATGACACTATCACTGTATCGTGTCACATGCGATCAGCTGTTGTTGACTGATAATAGGTCATTTGATTAATTTAGTAATTAAACTCTAAAAAGTAATTTGGACTGTGATGTATGTGTGTGTGTTACCTGCTGTCTTTGTCCACCAGGACAACTGTGTGTTCACACCAAACTCTGGCCAAGAGGACGCCGATAACGACGGGATCGGAGACCAGTGTGATGAGGACGCTGACGGGGACGGCATCAAAAACGTGGAGGTTAGAGACCGCGAATGCGTCTGTCAGTGGCTGTCGTGGCTGTGATGTGGTCATGTGACATGTCCTCTGGCCTTCAGGATAACTGTCGTTTGGTTCCTAACAAAGACCAGCAGAACTCGGACAGCGACTCATTCGGAGATGCCTGTGATAACTGTCCCAACGTCCCCAACAGCGACCAGAAAGACACAGACAACAACGGACAGGGAGACGCCTGCGACCAGGATATCGACGGAGACGGTTAGAAACCGCCATCAGACCTCGCAGGAGACACGTGACTCTATATTGCCCTCTAGAGACAAAGAACAGGAACTACAAGAGCTGTGAAGCAAATTAAGCTCTAGAAGTTTGTCTTTAAGGCTGTTTATTTACAAAAACATGCAAACTGGTGAAGCCACAGTGCTGCATGAATGCCATTTATAACCATTAAACAAGACTGGTGAATGGCTTTGTGTCCAGGTATTCCCAACGTTCTGGATAACTGTCCAAAGGTACCGAACCCGATGCAGACAGACAGAGACAGAGATGGAGTCGGAGACGCCTGCGACAGCTGTCCTGAGCTCAGCAACCCAATGCAGGTACAAACACTCAGGCCCTGTGGCACGCTACGTTTTATTGGACATAAATAATCACACATGGAATTTAAATTTGTTTTAATAAAAATCGCAAACAAAAAACACTAAATGTTAATGCTGAGAAATGTTTTGAAAAGTATTTGCGTATTGCATCTTTGTTGTTGTTGTGACTTTTTTAGTTGTGAGAAAGTCAAAAGAATTAAAAGGTCACACCAACAACTCACAACTGAGGCGGCTGATGAATAACAGCTCGATGTAAAAACAGCATTTCTGTGCGTTTCAGCAGTAAACAGAGACAGTGTAACACGGTGTGCACAAATAACTCAGTAACAACTGTTTTGTGTTTGTAACTAGCAATAGCAGAAAGGTCAGAGGTTACAGTCTGTCTTCTTTCTTCTTCAGACTGATGTAGACAACGACCTGGTCGGAGACGTTTGCGACACCAACCTGGACACGTATGTTTGGAAAACACACACACACACGCACGCACGCACGAACGCACACACACACACACACACACACACACACACACGCACACACACACACACACACACACACACACACACACACACAAAACCCCCTTCAGCTATCTTAGTGAGGACCTTCATTGACATAATGGTTTCCCTAGCCCCTTACCTTAACCCTAACCATTAAAAATGAATGCCTAACCCTTACTCTAAACCTAACCATAACCTAATTGTAACCCTGACACTAAAACCTCATTTTGAGCCTCAAAAACGCCTTCAAACTTGTGAGGACCGGTGAGTGTGTCCTCACAAGTATAGTAGAATGCAGATTTCAGTCCTCACAAAGATAGCTAGACAGGAACACACACACACACACACAGATCTATTTTAGTTTTCTATTTTTTGATGCCATAAAACATTTAAAAATGCAATGAAAATTAAAAAATGATGTAAACTTGTTTTCTAGTTGCAGTTGAGTTTTCATGGGATCCATTCAATGTTATTTTATTTATTCAGCGCCAAATCACAACAACAGTCGCCTCAAGGCGCTTTATATTGTACAGTAGACCCTACAATAATACATACAGAGAAAAACCCAACAATCATATGACCCCCTATGAGCAGCACTTTGGTGACAGTGGGAAGGAAAAACTCCCTTTTAACAGGAAGAAACCTCCAGCAGAACCAGGCTCAGGGAGGGGCGGGGCCATCTGCTCAGGGAGGGGGCTTTATATTGTAAGGTAAATGAAATTGGGAATAAATGGGATTACTTTGGATCTAAATTACACTGTAGATTAAAAAATGAAAATGTCTTTGTTTGAAGTGATTTCATTTTTATTTTCAATTAGTTTCAATTCCTGTCAAACAGGCTGTTTCTGATAAATGTAAGTATGTTTTATTAACATACATTTAAGGGTAGGAATACAGTATATCAGTCTTATGTCTTATGACAGCCTCGAGCTACAAGCCAGCTGTGTCACTAAAATTGGCCACACCTCTAATTAGAAGAAAATATTGAAGTCTATGGAGACTGACTCACTTTCATAGCCAGGCTTTAGTGGGCACACAGTTCCATGTTTAAAAATGGACAGTAATTCTAAAAACAGAAACCTGCTCATTAAAGGCGAAACACGGTCGCTTATTTAACATCTGTAGGGACGGCGACGGTCACCAGGACAGCAGAGACAACTGTCCAGACATCCCCAACAGCTCCCAGCTGGACTCCGATAACGACGGCCTGGGAGATGACTGCGACCACGACGATGACAACGACGGCATCCTCGATGACTACGACAACTGCAGACTGATCGTTAACCCCAATCAGAAAGACTCAGATGGTAACAATCATATAAAAGCCCACAAAGGCTAAACAACCAGAACCTGCTGCTGTGTACCATCCATTTATTCTTTTTTAAAGAGCAGAAAATATGATAGAAAATTAGACTCGGGTTAGTTACAATTAACCTCTTGAAGTTTACATTTTCTGTGTGATTATTACTTTTATATTCTTACTGAATAGTTTATTATAAAATGTATACTTTTAGTTTCCAAGGATTTTAACATCCTGGTTACATATCGGTGTAGTAATGTCTGCATTCAGATGTGGCCCAAGTTCCCTGATGCGTTTACCACAAGTCTTTTGTTGGAGCTACATTCATGTTGTTTTGTTGTATTTGCCATCAAAGTGTTTCTAATGTTGGTATTACCCTCAGTGAATTTTGAATGTACAGGTCAACAGTAGCAAAGCTGTGAACTGTGTTTTTCTGGCAGTAAATAGAACTGTGTCGTCTGCACAGAGAAGTAACTTTATTCATAGAAATCCTGCGAAGGTCTAGATTTAAACCGCTCCATCGTGTCCGTCTGCAGTGAACGGTATCGGAGATGTCTGTGAGAACGACTTTGATAACGACGCTGTGATGGATTTGTTCGATGTGTGCCCGGAGAGTGCCGAGGTCACTCTGACAGACTTCAGAGCCTATCAGACTGTCATCCTGGACCCGGAGGGTGACGCACAGATTGACCCCAACTGGGTGGTGCTGAATCAGGTAACTTTGGTAGTCTTATGTGAATATGGCTGGTTATCAAGTACAACTGTTTCTCCACCTGTTCTTTACTAGAAAATGTGTATAATTGCTTGTCCATTGGTGTTAAACAGTCGGTAAAAGCATTAACAAGAAGATGTAACTGATACTAACGTTTCTTTCTGGTGGACTGGAAGCACAACAAGGGTGCCTATTTTGCTCATTTCCAGCACCAGCTGGACTCTACTACCATATTTGTCTCAGGCTATAAACAATAACTGCCTGTGTGATCTCGATGCTCTTTCATCAGGGTATGGAGATTGTCCAGACGATGAACAGCGATCCTGGTTTAGCCGTAGGTACGAGTTCCACTTTAAAGTGGAGAATTCACAGCTGTCCTCTGGTCCTCGAGCAGATCATCACCTCCTCCGTTTGTCTGCAGGCTACACGGCATTTAATGGCGTTGACTTCGAGGGAACGTTCCACGTCAACACGGTTACGGACGACGACTACGCTGGCTTCATCTTTGGCTACCAGGATTCATCCAGCTTCTATGTGGTGATGTGGAAACAGACAGAGCAGGCTTACTGGCAATCCATACCTTTCAGAGCCATGGCCCAGCCCGCACTGCAGCTCAAGGTTTCTACTCTCTTCTACTGTCCTTTAATGCACATTTAATCAGCAGAAACCAGTATTGCATCATGTGTTGGCAGGTTGTAATGCCTGCTGGTCATTCTTGAAGAGTTCAGTTGTCTCATTCAGGACATTGCACCCCCTGAACTTTCTCCCTGTGTTCATCCTGCAGGCGGTAAAGTCTCGGACCGGACCAGGTGAGTTCCTGAGGAATGCCTTGTGGCACACGGGAGATACATCTGGAGAGGTGAAGCTGCTCTGGAAGGACCCGCGAAACACCGGCTGGATGGACAAAACGTCCTACCGCTGGCAGCTCAGCCACCGACCGCAGGTGGGATACATCAGGTGAGAGCACAGGCAGACCCTCAGGGAGGTCTGACTAAAGTATCTTAAATACTGCAGTGTGACAGTATCCTGTACTACACTCTTATTTGGATGTACTCCATAGCACATGCAGAGTGCAGGACTGGAACTTGAGTACTATGTAGTACTCTCGCTCTGTGGTTTTAACTCTGTTTTTTAGTGTAGTACTAAAGCCTGCAGTATATATTCTGCTGTAGTAAAGATATGAATAATCTGTAGAACAAATACTGCAGTAGCCTCGATATACTCTGTTGTACTCACACCTTGCAGCTTTGTTAAAAGATCTTCACTTGTGCAGATACTACAGTAGTCTGTAACAGTGAGTACTCATGTTGTAGCACAAATTTATTATATATACTAAGTGCAGATACTGCAGTACTCTGTAACAGTGAGTACTCATGTTGTAGCACAAATTTATTATATATACTAAGTGCAGATACTGCAGTACTCTGTAGTACTCCCTCAGCCTGCAGCTGTGTCCCTCACGCTCATCTATTTTCTGTCTCTTTCTTTCTTTTCTCTTTACTGCATTCTTCACCCTCTGAAACTTCTTTGTGGCTTCGGGGCCCCCCGGTACTCCATTGTACTCGTCTCCATGACGACCAAAGCCCTGGCAAGAATCCACCTCCGAGGCCATTGATATGCAGATCATACGGAGAGACGGCGACACACTGAAAAACTTTATCCCGTAAAATATCTACTGTACCCACTCGAAGTGCTAAATCAGTCGTTGATAAGACCTCGAGTCACGTTACCGAAAAGTGAGCCTGACGCAGATCGACTCAAAGTTACACTCTTCCTCCGTGCTGTTTTATTTCTGTAATACATTTGTATATATTAGATTGATTGATATTAAATGTTACAGTGTTGCAACGCTCACTGAAGGATAAATGATCGGATTCTGGTTCTTCCAGTGAGTGTCACGATTCTCAAAACGTTTACGTTTTTGGAAATGGCAGCAGATTAAAAAAAGGTCTGGATTCACATTCTTCAGCCGGTCAGGAGGAGAAAGAGAAAAGCAAAGAAATAAAGGCAGCGAGGCAGGAGGAGGAGGAGGTTTTCAGAAAGTCTCTTCAGAGAGTCGTTAAAGAGAGAGAGTCCCAGGTTGTTCGCACTCTGTCTTTGCATTTTTCAGCTCAGTACTTCAGAGCTGCTGCTGAGACTTTCTGTGCAGTTTGGACATGTGACTGAAAATAAAGAGTGCAGAAATGAAGGTTTTACATCCAATCTGTTTGCATCGTTTCATTAAAACTTAGTACGTCTGATGATTTGTCCAAATGTGGCACAAATATTCAGAAAATGAGAAAAAAACCGTTTACTTATTTATTACAGACATTATGTGAAAATTAGGTTTTCATCCTACTTCATACACTCTATCCACGTAATTCCCAGTCCGATCTATTATTTATCCCAAGCAATGTTTGGTTTCTAACAGGCTTGTATTTCAAGCTTGGGTTCGGGTTCTGCCTCGGAGCGTTCCAGAGTTCATGTTTATCTTTAGGAAACTTCTGTCTCCAAACATCACAGCAGTTATCTTCTGGAGTGTTTGCATTTTCATCTCTGAAGCTGCTGGATTTACAATCCTTACCGATCATTTACCCGAGAATCATTTATTTGCTCGCCTGATGCCTGATGCTAGTATTCATCCATAGGAATGATTGGCTTCTAACCTGGAGCATCGCCGTGTTCCTGTGGTTTTAGGGTAAAGCTGTTTGAAGGGACACGCGTGGTGGCAGACTCTGGCGTTGTGGTCGACACCACCATGAGAGGAGGACGGCTCGGTGTCTTCTGCTTCTCCCAGGAAAACATCATCTGGTCCAACCTGCGCTACAGATGCAATGGTAGGACCGCCGACCCTGCTTGGCATTATTTTGTCGTTTTATTTGTTTCTGGGGAGTCCTGGAATATTTTGATAAGCCTTTTACGGTGCTAATATGTCACTGCCGTGTTGAAGTGGACGATTGTGTTACCAGTGACACCGATTCACCTTCAGACTTTTCAGTTTTTCCCGAACATACAAGAAGTTCTTAAAACAAGCCCATAAAATCCCAAAACCTTGCCTGATTTAAATACCACTGATCCAAGATCATCTTCTCGCATGGCTGGATGACTTCCTGGAAGCTCGTTCTGACCACAAACATGCAAACACCAGCTTCTGTCCTGAAGGGATCCTAGCGTTGTTTCAAGGATCATCATGACTGATGAGAGCTGGATCTGCAGCTGCCACCAAGCAGTTTTCAGCTCAAGAGTCCACAGTTCCCAAGTACAGAGGCACCTTGTCAGGAACCTGGTGAGGACTGACCCAAGAGTTTGATGATTCATGGAGTTGTGAAAATCTGTGAAATGTGAACACTTTTTATTTCCCTGCTGTTACACCAACTTAGTCTTTGCTCACCACTTGGAGCTGTTGTCCCATTTGGCTCGTTGTGACTTCATCCACAAAGTGAACACTTGTTAAAGGATCACTGTTTTGACGCACAGGTCCAGCGCATATCACAGTTACACCAGTACAAGTGCAGTGCACCTCTGTACTGGCCCAGAGGAAGGAAGATGATCTTGAATGGGAGATTGGCTAATCTGTAGTGAGGCAGGGTTTTTACTTTTGGCCGTAAAAGGCTGATGAATGTTGTCGTCTCCCTGCTGATGTCTACTGAAAATCTCAGTCACCTCGACCTCAAGGTTGGGGGTCAGGTTTTCTGAAAAGCTTGTAAATGTGATAATTGAGGAGGAACCAGTATTTTGGAATTTTAGAAGCTTTTTTGAACTTTTAAAAATATTATTAATCTAAACAATCCTCCTGCTATCATTTTTACCCCTCGGCCGTAAAAGGCTGACTGAATACTGTCAGCACTCCTTGGATCTACAGAAAGGGTGCACATCCTAGTTGGTAAATACGATAACTAGAGAACGAGTCAACGTAGGATTTTCAAATTGTTACCATGCATCTACTAGTCCAGAGGTCAAGTTTTCTGAAAGGTTTGTGAACACACTGATAACTCCATAAAGATGTCTTTAAGATTTTCAAATTGATGCCATAGTTTCATCTACAAGCAGGCTGAGGGGCAACACTGGCTCAGGAGATCCACGCTGACCCGCTCTAACCAGAACCTGACCATGTGCAGTCCAGTTCTGCTCCGCTGAGCTCAGAGTCTGCAGAGCCCCCTGCAGTCCAAGATGGTGGAGCTGGTGTTTGTTCCTGAAATGAAATACTCAGAGGAAAGGCCCAAAATTATGCACAATTAGAAGCTCACATGCATTAATATTTAATAACCCATCGTCCTTCCTATTCATTTTACCTCTCATGTCTGCAGAACTAAAAAAAATCCCAATGAGATCAGGGCTTAAAGACTTGTGTCCACTTTTCAGTCGGTATCTGCAGGAAGTACAACCTGCTGACTCTGACAACTGATGAACTTTCTGCTCATTTCCTTCTTTATTCCAGACACGGTGCCTGAAGACTTCCAGACTCATCGTAAACAAGTTCTGATGCACATTCAGGTCTGAGAGCTGCAGAGGGACTGTTAACACAACCCCACACACACCATTAAAACGAGTACACACACAGCTTCTCTGAACCCACTTTAACTGTAGTCTGAACGCCAGCTGAGAAAGTCCAGTCTGAATGAGTGTGTTTATGTGTGTGTCACGAATGAAGCGAAGGAGAGAAAGCAACCAAAGAGCGAACAGTCTGGGGGAAGCACCTGAACGCATCATCGGGGTCCTTCTACGTGACGTTTGAGTGTCTCGGTTTTTTAATATAAACATGGAAACATACGACAGAAACTAAAGAGAAGAAGAATAGGTCCACGTTAACATTTAGTGTATGATAGTAATGATATGTACCTTTTTTTAACTGTAGGAGAAGCTGCGCATCTCAGTCTGTCTCATTAATAACCGGAGCGAAATGGAGAACGAGTTCGAACCAAAATGTGTCAGTATGCACGTCACGTACACGTGACATCACTAAACCTTTGGAGGGTTTATCTTGAATTTCTTTGGAAGCCAAAATCACAACTGCTGCTAAAATCACATTAGCGCCCTCACGGTGGTTCTAGGACTTTTCCATCTGCAGCTGAAGCTAAGTAAGAGTGAAGAACAGCAGCTTCACTCCGTGAATATTCCTGTTTCATTTTTCTCGTGAGCCTGCATCCTCGATCATCTCCTGTCCAGTTTGCTGTGAAGCTCTAGCGAACGAAATAATCCAGATTTGCTTCTTTTATATCTGAACAGCGATGCAGCGTGAAAGCTTGTTGCTTCATCTCGATGACATGTCGGCGCGCTCGTCGTGTTCCCCCAGACTCTCCTCTCTCTGCTTGTTACTGATCTGGGTTTATTTCACGTTCATGTTCATCACCGATGTTTAAATCAGACAAAGACGTATAAATCAGCATCCTGACAGCCAGAAACACACACACAGACTTCATTTCCAAAACAGTGTGCGTCCTCTTAAACAAAGAAGAAGGAACAAAGATTTCTGAATTATTTTTGGACCTTTTTAAAAAAATCAGATTGTGTCAGTTTAACTGAGCAGCAAACACAAAGCTCTCGTGCTGAGACCTGATAAGCTAACGTTACAGAGAAGTTTCTTCAAATGTAATGTAATATGTTTGTTGAAATAAACCCAACCATGACTTTTCCTACAATCCTGGTTTCACGTTTCATGATTTCTTAGCAGAGGCGCTCAGACTGATGCACCTGCTGCTGCACGTTTTGCATCTTTGCATCTGCCTGCAGCGCTGCCCTGCGCACAGAGATCAGCGCATGCACATGAGTTTGCACATGAAGCAAATCGCTCCTTAAACTATTCAGCTGTCACAATTGTCAACCACACAGATGATTCAAAAGGCTACTTCTGTTTGAAATGACCAATTCGTTTTTATTTAGAGACAAAGATATTATCACACACGTGTTATGGTTGACAGATGATGACAAAAAAAAGTAAATAATTCAATCACACGTACGAGCTAACTGAAGCACTGACGAGCAGCTTTCTTCTTGCTGTCAGTGTTTCTGCATTGGAGGACGCGTAAGAAGCCACGAGCAGAAAGCAGCTGTTCATAGGCTGCGTTCACTCTGCAGGTCTTGATGCTCAATTCAGATTTTTTGATCAAATCCGATTTTTTTGTCTCCTCGTTCACACTACAAATAAAATGCGACAGCAAACGCGCTCTAGTGTGAACGCTCAAAGCGGCCGCATGCGCAAAAGAAGACGTCACACACAACGCGCTCTGTTTAGACCCAGAGCAACAGTATGTTTGACTGATGGCCTTAATATAAAGACTTCGGACTTCACGTTTCCCAGTTTTTGCTTTAAGTTATTTTGTTATTTACATAATGATGTAAATAACCTAATAATGATCCTTATTGCTGTTTGAGAGGAGCGCTGCTTCAAAGGATAGTTGCAGATTTCTGTCAGAATCTGCAGATTATACAGAACAAAGAAAATGTTCACGTTTCTCCAACGTTGTCTTACCAACAGTTTCACCGGATGGCCAGGAAGCGTTCGCGATGTCTTCTCCGGCGCTGATAATTGGCGTCTGTCTTGTGTCAGTGACATAAAAGACGGATTTAATGCGACATGACCATCAAACAGCAGTCGCTTTCTGAAACATCGGATATGTATCGGATTCAGCACCACATACGAAAGTGGCAGATCGGATTTGAAAATATCGGATTTGTGCCGTTCACACTGTCACACCATGATCGGATAGATGGTCGCAGAGGGTCAAAAAAGTCGGATTGATGCGCTTTCGCCTGCAGTGTGAACGCAGCCTTAGTGGCATCACTGAAGGCGCCTCTGGTGCCATGTTTTGCTAAAAAGAAATGTATGGACTGCAAAATGTATTTAGGAACAGGTGTGTGAAAAAGAGGCGTTAAAAGAATCAGCCTTTGTTTTCCCAACAAGCTGTTTGATATCACAGCGACGCAAGTGCAGCCTCGTCTCTGCCGCACAGCTTTGCTGTCACTCTGATGACGTAAAGGCAGCGTCACTCTAATGACGTGAAAGCTGTCTGCGTCTCCAAACAAACTAAACACTTTGCTCAGGCTAAATATCCACCACGTCTCATCGTTGCTCTTAAGCTTTGGGAGCTATTTCAGTCAGGCGGCCTCATCACTGGAAATGAAACGATAAAAGCTTTTTGTTTAAGCTTTTAAACTTCGTAACAACGTGGAGGACAAAACTGTGGGTTAGCTCGTGATTTGTAATCTACCTCGTCTCTGAGCTCCAGCGCTGCTTTTGCTCTCTCGCTGGCCTGGAGGGGAGGGGGCGGGGTCGTGACCCCTGGGCCGGGGAGGCCGGGACGAGTGCAATATTGGAGGGGAGATATGACAACAGCGCACCACATCCCGGACCTGCCCGACCCCGGGAGGAAACTCGCCACACACCCTGAAACGCACAGCCGTGTTTCCGTGACTACAGAGGATATTACATCATAGCTGACATTGTTGAACAAGCTCATTTTAATAACCTCGTAATCCTAATCTCTCCTCAGACTAAACCCTGATGCACACTTTGCTTTCAACACACAAAGTTTGGATTACTGCATGTAATAATAGTAATTGTATACAACTCAGAAATGCATGCATCTGAGTAGCAATATTATGCAGTATTATTTTGTTTAAAGCTACACGTTAATTTTAAGATTGTTGTACATTTATCAGGTTTTATTTGTTTGTTTTTAATTTTTAACCAAACACAAAACTTTCAGCTGCCAGTAATACAACTTATAACTTATTTATCGTCCATTAGTTATCATGACTTTACAGAAAGTTACAGGTAAATAAGAGAAAAGTAAAGTTAGGATTGCGATTCCGCATGTGACACATAAGGGATCTTCACAGGATTTATGTGTGTGTGTGTGTGAAGGTTACACACGTCTTTCTTTAAAGTTGTCTGTGGAACACATGTCGCTATCTTTAATTTATTTTAAACGGTAACACTGAGGAAAAACACAGCTGAAAACAAGTTTTACACTTTTGTACCTTGATAAATACACTTGTACTTAACAACTTGTTCTTTTAGTTAAACATCTTCCAGCGAAAGATGTTATAAAAACTAAATGAACATGTTATACAGAAAATGATGAGTTTTATATTCAATGCAAAAAGTCATTTTCCGATTGGACATAAACATTTATAAACATTTAGCCATCACAATTATATTATAACAAACTAATGAAGTAGAACCCCCCCCCCCCCCTAAAAATGTAGAGCAGCCACTCAGATACTGATGATTAAAAAGCGTTTGATAAAAACGCACTTTTTCTGGCGGGTATAGAGTTTCCTTTCAGCTGTTTGTGATTCAGCTGACCCATCCGCGGTTAGGAGCTCCTGGATGTCCTGGATGTTTAACATTTCGCCTCTGAGGTTCACAGAGACGCGAGTCATGACGAGTGTTTAAAAGGTTCCGCTTCTCCCTCCTGACGTGATTTTACCAGATCATCGTCACATGCTGACGTGATGAGTTCAGGTTCTTGTGATAAAAGCGAAAACGAAGAAGAGCTCACCTCTGTGCAGCCTCCCTCTGCCTGTCCATGTCGCCTTGTTGTTTCAGGTCTGTGGAGGGTCCCAGTCAGTCAGTGCTGGTTTTAATCCGAACCCCCACCCACACCCACAAACCCCCACTTCTAAACACTAACAAAGGCTCTGGGAGCTGCTCAGTGAGGCGTAGAGGGGCCCCGCTTCACGCTTAAAGGGCCAACAACTTAACCTGGGAAGCCCTGCGGCAGCGTCCATCTGCACTCGCTTACATCCTCGTTCACACTCGCAGAACTTCACCCAGGGCCGATGGAGCAGGAGCCAATCACCTGTGTTTACCTGCAGACGCAGTGTTTGATTGTAGCTCCCACCTGCCTAAGCTCTGACGTCATCAGCCGCAAGTCTGAATGACGATGACATTAAAACAGCAGCAGGTGATTTTCTGCATCCTCAAAGTGACAGTGCTGCCCCCTGCTGCCGCTACGTGGAACCGCGTTTGCCCCCAGCACCACCGGCCCTCCCCCTCATTACCCTCACAGGGGTGGCCTGTTGTGTCCCCAGCTAGCTGACCCCCTAGCAGCAGGTATGTCTACATTAAAACACTTTATACTTTTTCTTCCTCGACTAATCTGCATAATAAAGATATCGTACTCCATATGGTTAATGTTAAAGCTTACTTTAAAATAAAATGTATTTTAAACACTTTGTACTGTAGTAAAATTATACTTCTTTCACTGCATTGTACAAAAAGAAGCTTAAAGTCTTGTGCAGCCACTTTTCATATTCTACATCTAATGCTCTATCTACATATGTCAGCCACACATATGCATGCTTATAAAGATGTGAAAAAAGGAACAGCAAGTAAAACAGCAGCAGGATGCAAATAGAGTTTGACTTATGGAGGTCTGAAATATAAATAAACTGTCGCTGTGTGTGTGTGTGTGTGTGTGTGTGTGTGTGTGTGTGTGTGTGTGTGTGTGTGTGTGCGTGCGTGTGTGTGTGTGTGTGTGCGTGTGCGCGCGAGGACAGTTGTCGTGCAGCAGGTGGTTGTTGCAGACTTATTTAGGAACAACTGAAGCTCCCAGTGTGAACGCACCACAAGTTCCAGACCAGGACCTGGGGTGGGTCGATCCTCAGACACTAACCTGGACTGAGTCTGAGATCTGAGTCGAGTCTAGGAGAGTTTTGGACCGAGACCTTTAGCAGCAGGTTCAGGAGCTCGGATCGATTTCCCTTCGATAAACTGCAGACATGGACGGACAGAACCGGCAGAAGGTAAGAGACAAAAAACAAAGTACATAATTAGAAAATTACAAACTTGGATCAGATTTTTATTATTATTTGTTAGGATTTTACCTGAGGCTGTATCGCTAATTTACCTTCAACATAAAGAATATGAAATCATTGTGTGTTTTCAGCAGCATTTGAATATTTATGGTTTAGTATCACCTCTAACACTTCCAGACGTCACAGAACAGAGTTTTTCTTACACTGAAGAAACCACCTACATGTAGTTTTGGACTGTAATATGAATTATGGAAAACTTTTTGTTCACACCTCTAGCAAATTTCATTTCAGGCTCTAAAAGTATAAAAAATATAGAATTATGTTTTTCTTCTTTTGGCTATGGTAAATGGCCTGTATTTGTATATCGCTTTACTTGGTCCTAAGGACCCCAAAGCGCTTTACACATCCAGTCATCCACCCATTCACACACTGGTGATGGCAGCTACATTGTAGCCACAGCCACCCTGGGGCGCACTGACAGAGGCAAGGCTGCCGGACACTGGCGCCACCGGGCCCTCTGACCACCACCAGTAGGCAACGGCTGAAGTGTCTTGCCCAAGGACACAACGACCAGAGCTCAAACCGGCAACCTTCCTATTACAAGACGAACTGCCAACTCTTGAGCCACGATCGCCTTCATGGCTTAAGTGAGACTCTTTGTAGTTTCACCATCACGTTGGTGTAATTGTTAAACCCTGACACACTTTTTCACTTTTTGTTTGATGAATACAGTCTCGCAGAAGTGAATTCATGTGGTTTAATAATTAGCAGCTGCTGTCCAACAGAAAACACTTTAGTTACGCGATTTCACTGTAAACTGGTTGCGTGTGATTTCGCAGCACACCACAGTACTGCTATGAAAGCAGATATTGTCTGACTTCTCCAGAGTAGTTCCCCAAAGACTTTATTCAAATTATTTCTGTTTATTTACCAAAAGTGTTTTTAGTGCATTTGTCCAACAACAAAGACAAGAAAATTTTAATTACTATATTTCTTAATATTCTTATTTTAATCATGAGTTTTAAGGTAAACTGCTTTGGCGTACTTTCATAAGACATTTTATTCATTTGTGTATCACCAAAATGTACATTTTGTCAACTGCTTTTATTGTGAAAGGCAAGAACGTGAGGAAGCTTCTGGTATAGATTAAGCTGTGCCCCAACACAGCGGGCAGCTCTCTAACCCTTCAGTGTTGCTTTCTCTGTGCAGAGAGTCATTCACCCTGTTTCAAAGTTAGTGGCAGCTAGTAATGCTCACTGAGACGAGAGACACTGAAGAGCACAACAATCACATCCTTTGGATTTTTAAACCCGCCGGTCACACAGACGTTACTCTGATGGCTATTAGAGGGTTGGTAAAGGTTGCGTTTTACATTCGGACACCAGCGATGAAAACGTGAGAAACACGAACAAATTACCTGTGACTCAGCCTGGGTGGAATTCTGTGACCAGTATGACCAGTGAGACTCATGCTCAAAAAATATTCCCAGTGTGTGTGTGTGTGTGCTCATACATATAAACTGCTCATATTGTGTGTGGGTATTTATAAGCCTGTGTGACTGTAACTCTGCAGAGCAACTGAGGTTTAAATTTAGCCTCACACTCCAAAACACACACACACAGTCACGTTTGCATTACTGGAAACACAGGACGCTGACCAGGAGCATTTGCAGCAGACCTAACGTTGCATATTAATATTAATGTATCGCATTAGACCTTAAACCGAGGACACACCTTCAGATTTAATCATTCACCTTATAGGGACTCGCTTATCAACAGGAGGTCGAGTCCTCACCATGCAGTTGTGTAAACAGACGAGTACAACAAGCTCACACACACACACACACACACACACACACACACACACACACACACACACACACACACACACACACACACACACACACACACACACACACACACAGCTGTTAAAGAGGGCTAAAGGTCAGCTGACAGCTGTCTGTCACCGTTCATGCTGGTCATTATTTTAAAGGACCAGTTCAGTGTTTTTATATAAATCCTTTGATTGACTGAGGATCAATTTCAAGCCCCCAAAGCTCAATTTAAAGACTGGAAATGCTGGAAACAGCCGGCATGCTCCCTGTTCAGCGTCACATATTTGGAACCTACCCGGGGGCCCCTGCTGAGGCCCCTCATTCCCACATTCCCAAATGTGTGTGTGTCCCAGTAACCAACTCCAGAGAGCAGTCTGGTCACCTTTCTGTAGTCACAGCCTTAGCGTCTCCCGGTCAGACCTGGTGACACCGTTATTCCTTATTTGCTGCTTTTATGAAGCACTGAAGTAGTTCCACATTTGTGCTGACTTCATGTGTTTGTGGAGGTTTTTGAACAAACTAGTTGCCTTCAGGTTGATCTGTGGTGGCAGCTAAAACCCAACGGAACAGGCAACAACATCAATCATTTATTGAGGTGTTCAACGTATTTTTGACACTGCCTCCTGCTAACAGCACACGGGGACGACGTGTAGGCGACGGTCCGCAAAGTTCTGTGTGGAACCATCGCAGTAAGCCCCGCCCACTGACCGCTGCTGTTTGTTCTGTAGGAAAAAACACAGACAAACAGACAAGAGTCCATTTTACAGCGCAGAGAGAAAAAAAGGAGGCAGGTTGACCTGAATGAATCACTCGGGCTGAATATTTATCGTTCTTTTATTAATACTTAGATCTGCTTAACTTGGAGGAAACTGCAGAAACAGGATATTTAAGGATCTAAAGTAATTTTGTTATTGAGTTTATCAGTGAGGACCAACTCTGAGCAGGTAGGCCTCATATTAAAGCTTCTGACCAAATTTCACATCTTTAACTTCTTTATTCCACAAAAACTAGCGTGAAACAGATAAAAGTGATAAATCATCATTAATTAACAAAAGATAATCAGTTGCTTACATTTTTTAAGCAGCATTTGCATTGAACATATAAATAACGTTAACAGAGAGAAATGGGACAATAAATGTGGTTTGGAGAGAACAGAGAAAACAGCTGTTTTTAGCCCCTCCCCTTCAAGCCAGCAAATCAAATGCCAACAACAGTTAGCTCACGGGTGAGTAAACAGAAAACCCCAACAATCACACGATCCGTATGAGAAAGCGCTTTGGCATCAGTGGGAACCAGACTCGGGGAGGTCCAGTCATCTGCCAGAGTGTGATATAAATCACAGACTGGAAAAACACGTTTAATAATAAAAATGCAGACAACCAAAAACTACACAGACAATAAAAGAATGTAACAGGAATGGAATCCATGAACGTCACAGTCTACAGTGAAAGTGTCGGTGCAGCTTCGGCTAAGTTGACCATGACATAAAAAAATCAATCAAAGGGTTGAAAAAATGTTAAAGAATCGTTCAGGTGATCACGAGTCATGTGACATTTGTGTGTGCAGGTTTTCTAATGGCTCCTGGAGAAGAAGGAGGTTCCAGCGAGCATCATGCAGGTGAGCTGAAGGTCCCGATGGTGGCGCTCTGTCACATCTGTGTTACTGTGAGAAAACAGTCACACGATTCCACAGAAAGTCAAAAAAAGGAATGTGACTCTTATGTTTTATCCTCAGATGTGTGAATCGCTGTTTGAAAAGATCCGTCTGTATATTTGTTTAGAGGGGGGGAAACTCACACCGAAGGCCCCAAACATTGTTGCACAAGGCTCAAAATGTGTTGTTTTTTTCTGCTGTAAAAGTCGGGACACTTTCACAGAGGAGTCTTTGGTGGCTGACTCACAGTACAGGAACTGGTCATTCTTCCATTCCTGAGGTTTTCATGAATAGGATAAGATAACTCTTTGTTTCTGTTGCACAGTCATGCTTAGCACAATAGTACAATGGAACTGGAAAATGTCCCACGCTGGCATAAGCACAACAAACACAACAGAGGAATTTAAGTGGATTTGTCCAAGTGCAAGAAAGGTTTGAGCAAAAAAAGTAATGATTTAATAAAAAATAAAAGAGTGAGTGAAAGTTTATTGCACATTATTATTGTTATTGTTATTGCCCACCCAAAAAGTCCAGGGATCTAGCCAATCAGGTCAGCTGTTAGCATTGATTAGGGCTGTCGCCCTGTTGTAAAAGCTGTCCTTGAGTCTGTTGGTCCGGGACCTCAGCAGCCTGAACCTCCAGCCAGACGGCAGCAGCGTAAACACCCGCTGTCCTGGGTGTGTGCAGTCCCGTAGGATGCTGCGTGTCCTCCTGAGACAGCGAGTGCTGCACAGGTCCTTCAGGGAGGGAAGAGGATGTTTTGGGCCATAATAATGATCCTCTGAAGTGCCTTTTTGTGTGCCATGGTGCAGCTGGAGAACCACACAGATGCAGGATGTCAGCACACTTTCATGGAGACGATCAGGTCAGAGAGGTATAATAATGGAAAATGCACAACATGAGGAAAGACGAGGAGAAAAAAGAACTCCCCCCAGACTGAGCTCCAACAGGGAGATCAGTTTGAGAACAGAAAAAAAAACACCACAGCGCATACAAAAAGCACATGACTATCATCTGAGAAGCTTCTTCAGTTCTAAGGTCAAATGGTGGAGAGTCCCAGATTTAAACCCAGTGGGAGTTTCCCCCCAAAGACGGACAAAGGACCCTCTGATGATCCTCCACCTAATCACATGAGCCAAGGGGTGAAAATGGGTGTGGGTCACAATCAGGTGAGCTCATTGTGAAACCTGGCCCCACCCTATCATGTGAATTCCTGAGGTCAGCTGGCCCAGGATGTGAGTGGGCGTTAAGGCGTCTGGGGAGGATCTCAAAACTGGATCATAGATGGCAGAGAGTTGGTGTCGTAAACCCCGCCTCTGTTCAAAGATGGTCGCTCACAGTGGACATAGATGCTTCTTTCACTCCTCTTTCAAACCATCTGTCCTCTCTGTCCAAAATGTGAACATTGGCATCCTCGAAAGAGTGACCTTTGACCTTTAGATGCAGATGGACTGCTGAGTCTTGTCCTGTGAAGTTTGTGTTTAGGAGTTTTGTCTTTCGGGTGAACCAGTTTTTGTCTGAGTGTGTTGCTGGGTCTGAAGTACACCAGGATGTCGTCATCTTCTTTTCTGTGCATCAGAAGAGAAGATCAGACACCAGTGAGGGAGGATAAGAACGACAGACTCAACAACACTGTCATCCCCTATGTAGCCGGTGTATCAGAGAAACTCAGGAGAGTTTTCTCCAAGCATGACATCCCAGTGCATTTGTTTTTTATGTCTATCTGAATTCTTGTTCACATGAATAGTTTATATAAAAGATGTCCAACTCAGAGACAAAAAGGCTGAAAGGAGGGATTCATGCCTGGAAGTAGGGCTGGGCGATATGGCCTAAAAGCCATATCGCGACATAATTTGAAGCACGTGCGGTAACGATATATATCGCAATATATTCTTTTCTTCTGTATAACGTATTTTCCACACTATAAGGACTTAAAATCCTTTAATTTTCTCAAAAATCGAGAGTGTTCCTTATGTATGAATTCTGGTTGTGCTTACTGACCTCGAACCGATTTTGGCTGCAGATTTTTGAAACTAATTCAAACGTACAGCTCTGCTGTCACTTCTAACATAAAGACAGGAAACTAAACAGCAGTGGGTTTGCAGGGTTACTGAAGTTGGGCTAGCTGGTATATAATGTTGTGCTACGTGATTGCTAGCGACACAGCTATGTTAGCATAACATTAGCACAGTGAAGCTGGAGGATGAAGCCAACTTTTTTCCACTCGATAAAAGTTAACGTGCGGGATTCTGGTGGTCAGGGACAAATGCAATGGCATAGCAGGATGCTGTACACGGGGCAAACTTCAGTCAGGAGAACAACTGAGAGCATTCATCCACAATACGAGGTTAGTCATTAATATAGTGCAACTACATGGGAACAGAGCAGCTGCGAGAGAATTCAACATTAATGAATCAATGTTACGGAAGTGGAGGAAGCGCAGTTTTTGGCTTTCCCCACATTTCAAAAGTGCTTCACCTCTTTGCTATGACTGTCGCCCGCCATAATTTGCAGATGATAATGGTTTTAGCCGCTGCGATGCTTTCAACCAAAACAGGCGCCGCTTGGTGACGTCATCAACATGCGCTATCGGGATAGAGCGATATAGTCAAAATCTCTGTCGTTGGCCAAATTTATATCGTTTTTATCATATATCGTGTATATCGCCCACCCCTACCTGGAAGTCAAAATTATGTTAGTGACTGGTTTCAGTCAACCACAGAATTAATACGAACTCTGATGATCAGTTTTAAAGAGAATGATGATTGCAATCAGACAGATGAACTCATGTGCAGTGAAATCACTGATGGACTGTAATATTTAATTATCACATGAGCCTGCCAGTGAATCATGCTGAGTAGCATCATGAGAGGGGAAGAGAGGTACCAGTTCCCACTCAGAGCATCATCATGATCAGAAATCCTTATCAGAGCAAACGAACCAGCTCATTTACAAGTGGAGGCGGGTTACAGGGTTTGGCTGCTAACAGGTGAGTGTGGCACATGTCTGTGGCATTTTTCAGACTGGTGCTGATTGACTGAACGACCTGCTGTGAGCCTGCTGATGGCGCTCTGGGCTGCCTTGCTGTGGAAGTGCTGGATCCACTTGACTCTGCTGCTCATCCAGGTTTCTTTACCTGAAGGTACACACACACACACACACACACACACACACACACACACACACACACACACACACACACACACACACACAGAGATAAACAAAAGACTGCCCAGTACATTACAGACAAAACAGGAGAGTTCTTCATCTTGAGAGCCCAACAGGAAGTGGAAAGCCATTAGCGATAATAACCACAAACTGTTATTTTGATCCTTTAAATATTTATTTGCCAACATGTAAGAATATGGATTTTTAACCAGCAGCCTTTCAGCTGAGCATTAATCAATGCATGTCTCAGGTATCAGTCTTTAGCAGCAGCTTAGGGCCTTCAAAATAAAAGCTTCCCATTAGAGAGACAGAGTGCCAGTGGATTCTTAAAAGCTTGTGTTTTTCTCCTGAAGATTTATTTTTTGCTAGAATTTTCGGACTTTCCGAGCAACAACACCACTCCACACCTGCTCCAGAGCAGACTCTGTCATAGATCAGCATGTATGAAAGCACCACCTGCTGACCAGTTCTCCCGAAAATAGCAGAATTCCTGGAAGATCCATCAAACACGGATGTATGGCTGGAAATGCATCCCAAACAGTCTTTGTCTTAGATGCTCAGATGTGTCTGTATGCCTGTTGTTTTTTTAAATTTAACTGCAAGCAGTAAAGAGTTTTAAACCGCTGTGGTTAGCAAGAAGGTCTTGGGTTCAAATCCTTGTTTTGTGTGGCATGTACGGGTCCTCTCCCAGCCCCACAGTCCAAAGACATGCAGTTAGTGCGGTTAGGTTAATGGTGATTCTATACCAGGGGTCTCAAACTCAAATGAGCCGTGGGCCGCTGCTGGCACCGTCATCTCATTGGAGGACCACTTTAGTGCTTAAGTAGTACAAAAAATCAAACAAACAAGAAACCACCCACTGATATTTCCTGAAATGTAGTGTTTTGTTTGTTTGCTTCAAATAAATTTCAAATATTGTATAACACGACAAAACTGCAAACGTGAATTGTTTTCTCACTCCTTTTCTCAACTAACTGAAGCCTTTCACTGGTCCACCAACTAAACAAAGCTCCTTCTCCTCGTGGCAGCACTTCTATCATTTTGTTCGTACTTAACAAAATAAAAATGCAGACATCAGTGTACACATTAATCTGAACTAACACAGCCAATCCCTCAACATGTTTGTACTTTACTGTACCTCAGACAGGTGCGCGGCTCCGAGCCATAGTAAATGGCCTGTATTTGTATAGCACTTTACTAGCTTTACTAGTCCCTAAGGACCCCAAAGCGCTTTACACATCCAGTCATCCATCCATTCACACACTGGTGATGGCAGCTACATTGTAGCCACAGCCGTCCTGACCACCACCAGTAGGCAACGGGTGAAGTGTCTTGCTCAAGGACACAACGACCGAGACCGACAACCTTCCGATTACAAGGCGAACTCCCAACTCTTGAGCCACGATCGCCACGGTAGTAAAGAGACCTCTGGCTAATACGTCGGGCTCGTAGCTGAAAACTAGCTTTACTTTGTTGTCTGGGTCAACTTTGCTAGCGAGAGACAGAGAGAGGCGTTGAAAGGCTGCTTATTGTTTCGGAGGAAAACACGAACACAGTGTACAGTCGAGTCTTAACAGCTTACTTACAGCTGGGCTCGTCAGGCTCTCTTCTTGGCTGCAGGTTATTATTATATTTACATGCTTCCAGCTCCCGTTTCTGCTCGGTGACAGCTCGTACTTTTCCTTCTTCTCCCTCCCTCGCTCACAGACACATAACAGCAGTCCATGCTCCCTGCAGCACGGACTACACTGCCCATGCCTGTAGCACTCTGCTCATATTGCCTTCATATTAATAGAATTTTTGAATAATGATTAAAAAAATATTTCTTCACACCAAGTAGAGGTTAAGGGAGCTGCAAGTGACCCGCGGCCGAGAGTTTGAGACCTGGACTGTCCATAGGTGTGAGTGTGAGTGCCCATTGTTGTCTTTCTCTCTCTGTTAGTGATGCGACCTGTCTGGTCTATTTACCATTTACCAAATCAAATTTCAAAGTAAGCTAGTCCTACATTTGAAATGTATTTTTATATTTATTCTTCACATCATTTCAGTCCAGAAAATGCTGAGACTGCAGTATTATTGTATTACAGGCTCCTGGAGACTAAACTAGGAAGCCAGTTCAGTACACCCAGGATAGCTTTTCCTTATTTGGCTTCACTTGCATGAAGCTGGTTTTCAGCAACCTCCAGAACTGTGACGGTAAAAGTCTAAAAGTCAATGTGGACGTGGCAAAACTTGCAGTTCCAGTGTCCACTTGTGTCTCCAGGGTCAACCCCGTATAAGAAGAAGCTACTTTGAGCTTCTCCTTTATTCACAAAGGATTGCCACAGCAGTTCTGATGTTCTCCCTGATGCAATTCCAGAGGGATTTGTATCTCCTTCCAGAATTTGCTGATCAGGCAAATGTGAAAACTGCTGCATGGTGGGAGCCCTAGTTCGAGTGTCCGTAAGCCTGTTTATGCTAAACACTTTCTCCTTCTTATCAGTTACAGCTTCCTGTCATATCCTGAGGTGTAACTCGGATTTTGTGGCTGCAACGCTGGACCTGGGCAGCAGCAGTAGTGGCAGCGGCGGCGGGGCAGCAGGAGGAGGAGCAGCAGCTGTCAGCAGGCAGGCGGCGAACGCCGGTTACTGCAGCGCCCTGCGCTCGTACGCCATGTGCACCAAGAGGCTGTCGCGAGCGTGTCGTGGTGACCTCGCTTACCACTCTGCGGTCCAAGGAATCGAAGATCTGCTCATCCAGCATCGCTGCCCCCGGGTCGGGCCCACGGCACAGCCCCGGGCCCCCCCTGCTGAAACGCTGTCGGGGGACACCTGCCTGTATGAGAGGAGCTTCTTCAGCAGGGAGGGGCAGACACCCGAATACCTGCACTGCAGCGTGTTCGGAGACCCGCACATCAGAACTTTCAACAATGACTTCCACACATGTGCCGTTCCGGGGGCGTGGCCTCTCATTGACAATGAGTATCTGTACGTACAAGCCACCAGCTCACCAGCCAGGGGAGGCATGTACGCCACAGTTCTCACCAAGGTGAGTGCTGACACTTACAGGAGCAGTCAAATGCACCATCAGCTTCTCATGTAAACCTCAACTTACGGTCAGGGGGGGGGATCCGAGCAGAGGGTGAGGTGGGGTACACCCTGCATGCCGTCAGTCTGCTGCAGGGCTGACCGATAGAGCGCCGTCGCATTGTGCTCAAACTACAGCCCAGTGCACAAAATGCAGTTTACTGTGAAAAGAGAGAAATGAATGTCAGACATGCTGAAAACTGACAAAATGTCCCAATAACAGCAAATAAAAATGTAACAGTGAGCAGAAATAAACATTTACGACCCCAAAATGAAAATAATCACAGAGCTATTATGGAAAACGGCATTTAACGTCTTCTTTTTCCTCTCAGATCACCATCATCTTCAAGAACTGGCGTCAGTGTATCGACCAGCAGCTGTACCAGGCCGAACTGGACAACGTCCCCGCCGCCTTCGCTGACGGCTCGATGTGGAGCGGCGAGTGGCGAGGTCATCGCAGCCTCACGGTTCGGTCTCTGAATCCCGGCCGGCACGCCGAGATCCGAGCGGTGCACGTCGGCACGGTCTTGGTGGTGCGTCAGAGCGGCCGCTCGCTCGGCCTCTCAGTCCTCTCGCCACGTGGCGTCGTTGAGGCGTTCAGGCCTGAGCAGGACCTCCAGCTGTGCGTGTGGGGCTGCCCCCCCTCCCAGAGACTCAACACGCTTCACCCACCACCATCAGACCCTTTGATGTCCACCGCCATCAGCGCTGAGGACCACTGCGCGGCTCTGCTTCCAGCTCGAGACGTCTACTATCAGGCCTGCGTGTTCGACCTGATCGCCAGCGGAGACCTGAACTCCAGCATGGCCGCTGTCAGTGCACTGCAGGATGCCCAAACCATGATCCCAGACAGGGAGGGGGTTCACCTGCTGCTGGTTGGATCTGCAGGGCACACACGACCTCACCTCACGCTGCTGCTGCTGCTGCTTAGCATTTTGGGAACTCTTAGCAGGCCCTGAGAAACAGGAAGTGACCTCAGACTGTGAAGCTGAAGGAAATGTTTGGAAAATTTCCCAAACACAGCACCTGGAAGAGGACCTAAACGTGACGTCCCAGACGCTGACATCACTGCTGACACCTGAAGCTGGTTTCATGGTCCCACAGAGGAAGCTCCCGTGCGGGCGTGGCCCGTCTGCCTGTCTTTGTGCTGTTGTTGGTCCGTTAGCTAGCCACGGAGAAAAGTCAAGCTCTAAAACACAAAGAGCTGAATTGAAACTGAGAGTGTCACTGCAGCCTGTTTGTTTCGCTCTTTGAACTTTATGCTACGGTTCTCCCGTTAAACTCTTTTTTCACTCCCTCTTGTATCCAGACCAGTCGACATTAGGCAGTTACTCACATCATGTAATTTCAGCATTGCGCTACATCTTGGAGGACTGCATGGAAGTGTGTCTACCGTGGATGAAAACCCCACAGAGACATTTGTGGGACCATAAAACCAGCAGATGGCGTCCTGATGGTGACAGTCTGGATGGAACGGAGCCGCTTGGAAACTTTCCGGGGCCGCAGACTTTAATCGGAGCCCCGAATGTTTGTGGATCACTGCAGCTGATCCAGAACCTTAAAAAAATCTGTGTGCAAAAGAAAAAAGAAATTCATTTAGCTGCTAATTAACAATCTGATAATAAAGATTTCCTCGTGAAATGTTGAATAGTTTGTGATTTTGTTTTATTTTGATGTTCCAGTGCAGTACAAGAGCACTTCGCTCTCGCTCTGCAGGCCTACTTGTTGTTCCTAGAGTATTTAAAAGTAGAATGGGAGGCAGAGCCTTCAGTTTTCAGGCCCCTCTTCTGTGGAACCAGCTTCCAGTTTGGATTCAGGAGACAGACACTATCTCTACTTTCAAGATTAGGCTTCAAACTTTCCTTTTTGCTAAAGCATATAGTTGGGCTGGACCAGGTGACCCTGAATCCTCCCTTAGTTATGCTGCAATAGACGCAGGCTGCCGGGGAGTCCCATGATGCACATGAGTAGTTCTTCTTTACTCACTGCATGTGATCTGAGTTATTTTTCATCTCTGGCTCTCTTCTGCTGCGAGTCTTTGTCTGCTTTTACTATTTAGACAAACGGCATCAAATGAAGTTCAGACGAGACAGTTTCAGCTGCTCTACCACCATGAACTGAAATGTCCTGATGCAAAACATTGAACCCAAATTTCCATCAACTCCACTCCTGATGTGTTTGTGGCTGAATGAGGACCCAGGATAAAAAAGAAGCCCTTTGTTACCCCGGTTCTTTTTTTTTACTGTTTGTTCAGTAAACCTCCCCCGGAGCTTGGAGGACTGCACTGCAGTGTGTCTACTTTGGGTGAAAATCAGAAGCTCTATTTCCTGAGAAACCTCAGGAAAATTAATACCAGATAAACCTTTATTAGTCCCACGAGTGGGAAATGTTTTGATCACGGTTACAATTTAAGAGCAGCAAAGATTAAGAAACAGAAGAACAGCAACAATAGAATAAGATTAGAAATAATATCATACTATACAAAACAAAATAGAATACATTAAAAATAACATCCGTCAAAAGCTGCCAGTGTCCTGCTATCGATGTTTATCGAGAGCATCCTGTGCTGCTGCCTCTGTGTGCGGGTCCCCAGCTGCACAGCAGGAACTCGGCTGTTCCTCTGGAGCAACACCCAAATGCAGCCATCAGGCAAAAGATACAGGATCTAAATAGCAGCTTTGAATTACAAGTCATTTCCTCCAATTCAGTCTCACAAATACTGCGCAGACATCGTGTTTATGACTCTTGCGTATTGGATTCTTTTGTAATTATATTCAAACTGTTTCTCTTGACTCTGCAGGGACTGCACTTTATTTTGTTGACAATAAAGATCGTTTAAATCTTCCTGTTTGCAGCGCAGCAAAAGCGATCCACAGTAAATTCACCGAGGAGATCACGAGTGTGGAGACGCAGACGTGCTGTCGACATCTCGTTGTCTTTCTGTCTCACTTTGGGTTTTTTCTAGCGACAGAGTCTCTCTCTGCTTGCTTTGCATCTTTTTGTGTGTCTTTGGATTCTTTCACGTTCCCGGAGGAGCCACCAGCCGAAGTGCTCGCACACAGCTGCAGTGGCCTGAAAACAAAGAGAGTGTAAGAGTGTGCTTCAGTGTAAGAATAGCAGGGGACAGGTCCTGGTCACAGAGGCAGAGACACACGGGGTTGTTATGTGTTTGTCTGAAACATTATGAAGCTAAAAGCCTCAGACTTCCAAAGAATCACATCCAAGCAGGGAAAATGACGACATGGCATTCCAGCAGCCTGAAACGTTTCCTCTACAAATTTAAATGTAATTTCATCATCACTCAGATCTGATTAATCGCTGAATCAGAGTAATGTTGAACAGAAGTTCACAGCAAACCGAGCAGGATGACTGAGTGAGCTGCATCACGTTCGTGCCCACCACAAAAAGCTGCAGTAAAAGTGAAGTGCTTGTAAACCCTCATTTCCAAGGAAAAGCTACTTTAAAATCACAAAGTGAAAGGGAACGTGGGTCAAACAACGTGACTCACCATGAGAAAACAAAGACACACAATGAATTAATAAGCAGGCTGGATTATTCAGGGGTTATTCAAACAGTCAGCAAAGTCCTGCGAGTATAATCCAGGATGTTCATGTCAAATGTGTCAGTTTAAAAAGAAAAATGGTGACACTTTTATTTTTCTTCTTCATAATTTTACTTCATTTGTTTTTTTAAAGATTTTTTGTCATAATTTCATTTCAGGCTGATGATCCACCTTCATTTAATCAGAAGTGAACATGAACCTGGACCCAAATCACCCTGCAGCCATCTTTCAACACTTACTGTAAGTTTTCAAACTGTCTCACAAAGCCGACAGCCCTGCTCCTCGCTCTCTTTTAGGGGAGCGCTGACGCAATCCCAAGCTGAGACATCTAATCTCTCCAGCATTCCTGAGGTCTTTTCCTCAGACGTATGACTTATTTCCAAATTTGGATCCGCTGAGCCTGCAGGTGTTCATTCGAGGACTGAAAAACTTCACGACCGCCCAAATGTTCATTATTTGCATAAAACAGCGCTCTGATCACATTTTTGGTGCTACTGTAGCAAAGCTCTGCAGACACTCCTCTACTTGTCCTCTACTTGGGGCAAAAATTCCTTTCCACTATTTTTCAGCTCCCTATATGCTTTTTTTTACTATTAAAAAGCCCTAAAGGCAACTTTTTTCCAGCTTCATCATTTCCTGTGATGGTGACTATATTGTCGTGTATATGTAATACATAAACACGCTCCATCCATTCTCTTCCGCTTATCCTGTTTCAGCTGTCTTAGGGCGAGAGGCGCGGTACAGCTGGACAGCTCACCAGCCTGTCACATAGACGCAGACAGCCATCCACACTGTGCCGCCTGCACTTAAACACTATTAATAAAATAAATCCCTGCATGCGTGCAGTGTGAAGTGTTTTTGAATGTCAGTGACACTAGAAATGCCAGTCCACTTACCAAGTGCAGCAAACAGTGGTTTGCAAAACGTGTGAATGAAATGTGTGAATTTTAAGGCTTTCAAATATTGTCCAATCAGCATTTTCTCTGAAAGCATGTCTTTATGTGCCATGTACGATATTCTCTACTAGAAGAGTGAAAAAAGTATTAAAGTATTGTTTTCCTTTTACATCCCTGTGCCTGTGCTTTGTGGTTATTTAATGTATGTATGAGTAAGTGCCTCACTACAAGTATGAAACGCAGAGTTATTGTGAAATGTGAATAATAAGGAAGATCAGGAAATCCCCTTATTTAATGATGTGATATAACGTGCAGGCAGGAAACACCTTCAGTGTAACTCTGACTCAGCTCTGAGAGTCTCCAGATTGTCCTGGAAAGTGACTTAGCAGAAAAAAAAACTGATGTCAAACCTTCTGAGAAGCGAGCCGACGGCTTCCTCGGAATCTGCTTCAACACACGACGGACGGAGCTTAAATATGAGCATCAGGAGCATGAAGACCTCACATCACAGCCTCCACAGGACAGGACCACAGACCAGAGGAGCAGGGACCAAACTGAAGTCTGGACCATCACAGGATAACAAGTCAGTTTTAAATGTCTTCCTTACCTTTGCTTACCTTTTATTTCAAACATTTAAAACTAGTATTCTTGATATTTTTGCACCATTTTTTAGAGTTTGTGCTTGAATTTCAATATTTGTCTGCCAACTAAATGCATGTCTATTCCCAGCAGCTGGGATAAGCTGCACAGCTAAACATCTGCATGCTTGAACAAGCAGAAATACCTGAAATGAATGTAAAAGAAACAATGGCAAAAAGGAAAGCGCTCGAAGGTAAATCAGGAGAATGATACAGAAGGGCAAAAACTAAGAATTGATTTAATGGAGCTTATTATTATTATTATTATTATCTCAAAAAGATGCTGTCATGCACAAGAAGTGTGTGCAGTTTTCCCAGTGACAGGCACTGTTATATAAAGTATGTGAGATCTTGGTGTAGTTTGAAATGCCCTGATCGTTGCTTAGAATAAACATTAAATGAAAATATGTGATACAGTCATCAGTGGTCACCTATATGTGCAAAGTGGTTCCATCAGTTTTTGGATTCATGATGACAAATAAACTGGTTTTCATTAGCAAATATCTGAGGCTGCTTTGATTAGAAAATGATTTAAAGAAAATAAGAATATTGTGCCACCAGTGTTTAAATGCACACTGAGTTGGTGTTTGCTGTGGATTCTTGGAATCTCATTGTGGAATACGAAACGAATTATTATTTGAATGAAGTCTGAAAAAGGCCGAACAGATTCTTTGATTTAGGAGACATGAAGTTTGGGGAGAGTCAAACTTTGACTTCGTGACTTTCTGATTTCATTATTGAGCCTGGAATTACTCAGATTACACGATATATTTTATAAGCCTGACACTGAAACTAAAAACTAAAAAAAATTCTTTCACTTTAATTTCCGCAGCACAGAAAAGTTTGTGCTTTTCTTTTGGTGGAGTTTTTGCAAAACACTTCAGAAATCCGACAAATAATTCCTCTACACTTTATAGATTTATGGTTTATTTGGAAGGAGGTAAAAACGTCCATTTGCTTTGTATTTTTCCACTTTTTGTGTTTTGAATATGAAGCGAGATTAAAGTTGGTCTTTTTTAATCTGACAGGTGCAGCAATGTCACCGAATTATTTTTTAATTATTTGAAAATTTCACATTTACTAACAACCTGACGGTGAGCAGAGCAGGGGTCCGCGGGTCGTTGTGACCCCGCTGACCGATATGTCAGGGTGATGTTCTCGCCAGCAGCGCGCGTGTGTGCGCGTAAATTGCGCACAGAACGTGCCCCTCTCTCTGTGGTTCAAGACCAGGTGCGCAGAGTCCGCAAAGGTCTTTCTATTTCACTAAATAAAACTACACCACAAACTAGTGATGACAAAAAAAATGTTTTTAAATGATATTGCGCATGAATAAAATTCAACAGGAAACGTCCTTAATTTATTCTTTCTTAGTTTGGTCAAATTTAACTCCCACGTACCCTTAAACAGACGCATGGAGCGTGTGTCGAAATCTACATTCTGATATTTCTTCCGCTCGCCACGGTGATGAAACAAGCAAAGGCACCGAAACTAAAAACAACTAAACACTAAAGTAAATGAAACTGAACTGAAAACGAAACTCCACAAAATAAAGCAATGAAAGAAAAAACTGAAAATACATTACAAGTATAATATGTTCGATGTCTGTTTTTCTGCGCGTAAAGTTAAAGTCGAGTGAAGGACGAGCTGAGAAAAACACATTTTAAAAAGCGCAGCGACGGAGCAGGTCGATCAAAAATAGTCAAAAAGCGCCTGTATGTGCTGTGACTGTGTTTGAGGGTTCACCTACTTACATTTGTAGTCTGAAGAACTTTCACTGCAGACAAAGAAGGTAGAGAAATTTGAGCTTTATAACAGTCACTATAAACTTGTAATTACCACGATATTCGAAAAATATGCGAATGACACAATATGTCCTAAGAAATCGTTCTCCCTTTTTCTTTCCCTTTAATTTTGTAGTTATAGATTTAAATTCTTTACAGCTTCAGTCTTTAACTGAAGGGAGACAGCTGACAGACAACACTTTGTTTTTATTCATAGGTAAAATAACGTCGTTGAAGTAAAATGTTTTAATGTGTGGGGGACACAGGATAGCGTGACGGCCCTACACGACCCGGGGAGGGGTCTCATTCCCATACTGAATTAGATTTAAACTCCACCACTGACAGTAAAGTATTTTTACAGTATATCCTGTTCACTGTGAGTCATTAGTGCCTAATAGACTGTTATCACCCAATAAAGCCAAAGACATCCTACGGAATGTTTGTTTAGCAGAGTCATTCGTGAAATGGCAGCATCTGTTTTTAATATCTCCATCTCACAGCCGGTGGCTGACCGAGTCAGCGGTCACAGGATTTTATGTAAAGCCCACAAACACCCCGGTTATCTCAGGGTCAGGTGGCATTAACAAGTCTCGCTTCTGCGGTTTGAAACCAAAGCCCTCTTCTTTCTGTTGCAGTGCATTGTGAGTACCTGCTCATCCTGTTTCTTGGGGGTTTGGTGGAGCTTGCTGCAGGTCGGGCATTACCACCAAACGCTGAAATGAAGAGCATCGTTGAGGACCTCCACGGGGCGCTGGAAAAATACAACAGCTACTTGAAAGAGGATGTGAGACACGAGCCGTGCAGGCGTCCACACAACACGCTCTTTGAATAAATGTGCATTTTTACCCATTTGAAACAATTTAATGAGTCTCGCTCACACCTGTGTTTTTGCTGCAGGCGCATCTGAAAGGTCTGCCATTTGAGCCTTGCAAAGAGACGCCTGCTTACCTGAACCAGGTACGACTCAAATCATATGTCTTTATTTAACAGCAGGAGGCACATTAAAAATCCAAATCCAGATTAGATGTATCAAAATAATTGTTGCTATTACACAATAATAACACACAATTTCACTTTGAACTTTGACATGTTGTGTGAGATGCACTCAGCAGATTCAAAGCTCATTTTATTTATTGGTCCTTGTTTTGGTCAGAGCACCACGGTGGCCCACAGACTCACTCAGTATGAGCAATGCACAAAGAAGCTTCAAGATCTCCTTCCTGACATCAGACACCAAGTCATCACACACAACTACGAGCTGCTGCAACACCTGGTGAGTCTCTGCATGCTCATTGGCTGATTCCAACAAATACAAAGCGCAGAAAAGAAGGAAGTAAATACTCGCAAATTTAAAAAGACTGATAAGAAGGAAGATTAAAGCAGAGTGGATGAAAGGGTAGGAGGGTAACTGAGTTACAAAGAAGCGAGGAAGAAAAAACAGCTCAAAAGCAAACAATGATGGAGAAGATCATATTGTTATGTTGTCGTCATTGGGATTGTTTTATTATTAGGAAATTAAACAGATTGATTAGTTTAATAATTTTATGATATGAAATATGCTTTTTCCTTCTTTTTCAGAAGGGATCGGAACAGTCCTCTACTTCCTCCCCCCCACTCACCTCCTCTTCATTAGAGTTTCACGTCAAACTAAAATCCATGCAGTGTGTTGACTGCTGGATCCAGCAGGTGGCAGCACTGCGCAGATAACGCAAACACTCGTTCGCCCTGCCATCTTCACGGGGACCCTGTGTGACCCTATTCAATAACCAAAAACCTGACCCTAACTTGAATCAAAGACAAGCCCACTTTCAGGATTTGACACAGCAACCAAAACGAGTTTGTTTCTCCCTCTGAAGCCGTTTCCTCTCCAAAAGTTGATTCTGTTCATCTGGACGTTTTCAGCGGGAGAATCGTTTCATCCAAGTGACTTCTGAAGAAACGAGAATGCATCAAGACGATAGATTATATATATATATATATATATATATATATATATATATATATATATATATATATATATATATATATATATATATATATATGTGTGTGTGTGTGTGTGTGTGTGTGTTCACACTGTGATACTTGGGAAATATCTGATTTCAACAAAGCCAGCTAATAAATACAAATAATAATCACAGATGACTCGCCAACCAACCGACACAATATCTTACAAAATTATCATATATATTCTGTTTTAATATGTAACGTGTTTATGTGATAGACGTAAATACACACCACAGGTGTGTATTTACAAGATGTAGATTTATCACAGCTGTAGTTCTCAAATTATTTATACCATATTCATAACATTTATATTACATTCATGCATAATTACTGGAGAAAAACATGTTTTTCCTCAGCATAAGCTCTGCCCATGTTTAACTTTAATGTCAAATTATATCTTTTTGTTTAAAGGCGTTTGTTTCGGACAATGTGATCCTCTGTGTGAACACCAGAGGGCGCTGCCAGCGAATTTTTGTACTGTTGTATTGCTACAGATGTAAATAGACATTTTCTTTCTCAGAATATTGTTTTTAATAAACTTTTGAAGAAGAGAAACATTTCTGAGACTTGTCATTAAATTCAACAGCTGCTGAAATTCCAATCACATGGAATTTCAAATTCAGTCACAGAATCTCCCCGGGACTCTAGTTTAGAGTGTCCCATTTTTTTTAAATAAAAGCCTTAAATTGAAAGCCAATAACACATACAGAGAAAACCCAACAATCATATGACCCCCTATGAGCAGCACTTTGGCGACAGTGGGAAGGAAAAACTCTCTTTTAACAGGAAGAAACCTCCAGCAGAACCAGGCTCAGGGAGGGGCGGGGCCATCTGCTGTGATTGGTTGGGGAGAGAGAAGGAAGACAGGATAAAGACACGCTGTGGAAGAGAGACAGAGGTTAATAACAGATATGATTTAATTCAGAGAGGTCTGTTAACACATAGTGAGTGAAGAAGAAACACCCAGTGCATCATGGGAATCCCCCGGCAGCCTACATCTATTGCAGCATAACTAAGGGAGGATTCAGGGTCACCTGATCCAGCCCTAACTATATGCTTTAGCAAAAAGGAAAGTTTCACCAGTCCCACCACAAATGCACTAGAAACGGCATATTTTAGTTATTACTACTACTATTATTTTTGCAGCTGCTCGCTGTTTTGTAAATGGCAGTGAAGAAACAGGTGGTGATGGTAACTTTCTCCCCTGGGGCATAAACCTCGGAAATGATGTGAGCGGATTAGTGGCGAGCAGCGCTGATTCACGGGGCAGTTGGAGTTGTTGTGCAAATGTTTCCCGAATCAGAGTCTCTGCTGCGCACACAGATACCAGCACCACCAACTCACTCTCACGGAAGATACCACAAGGTCAAGCACAAGGTCAGAATCATGCACACCACTTGCAATGGGAACAAGACGGGGCGTCCTCAGGCAGGTCAGGTCAGGTCCCTCATACTGATGTTGCAAACTTTGTACATTTCCACTGCTTTAGTTTAAAGTTTGTCGCCTCTTGTGGTTCCTTGGTGGCACATGGCACAGTGACTTTTGAACAGTTAATGTTATGTCCTCGTGGACATATATCAACTCTTTTCTTTCATACTGCAAATATTTGCATTCAGGTTTTTACTGCACATACTGCTGTATCAGGAGCTGAAGCTTGTAAAATGATGTGACAGACACTGATCAATGCAACGGAAACCCAAAATTCAAATGCGCACAAATAATTTTCCACTGCAGCAAACAGAAAACAGCTGAGTGAACAGAAACAGGTCGGTCTTTAGTCTGCAGCTCAAACACTTCGGTTTGCCTCTCTGACCCCTTTTCTCTTCCACAGACACACAGGAAACATCTCACTGGTTAACCTCAAACCTACGTTGCAGTTCATGCCCTAAAACTATCTAAAAAAAAAAGCGTGAAGTGGAGACAGGACATCAGATCTTATTATTCGCCTGAGAGTAAATACCAGAGAACTGAAGCCGTACAGAATCTTTAGAGGAAACCATTTATACAGACAGGTGCAAGCAAGAGACAATCAGCAGATATAACTTCACATTTGGGAAATTTCAAACTCTGACACAATGAATAAAAAAATAATTAAGTTATATGAATACATTTATGATTAAAAAACAGGTAAAATTTGACTTTTTAAATCAAATACATGAGTCAAATTGGCTCCACTGTAAAAAGAACTTGATGTAATATGAACATCTACAGCTGTAAAGTTCAGAATCATAATAAAGTGATTTACTAAAAATGTCAGCATCATGTTAGAAACATTACACGGTTCTGCTTCCGTAGCTTCTGTCTGTGGTCACTGCATCAAACAGCTTTCTTTAAGTATCTGCATATTTTAAATGGAAGAGTTTGAGGTTTTTTAGAATTGGAAAAATTCAGATAAAATTGGCAAAGAGAGAAAGTCAGATCGATACAATATCTATCTATCTATCTATCTATCTATCTATCTATCTATCTATCTATCTATCTATCTTCAGCCAATCAGATTTGTTGGCATTTCTTTGCGTCCTCGGCTCGGTGAAAACTGTGTTCGACGAATCGCAGCAGCTTCAGTCATCTGATGTTTCTTCCACCTGAAGCTGAAAACCTCAGAGCAGCATAATGAAGCTCCGGAGACGTCTGTGGACACATCATCAGGTCAAAAGCAATCAGAGTCTGTATTTAGTGACGCGACAGGCGAGTCTACATTTAAATTATGTTTTATACACTTATTAGCAGGAGCCTCTTCTTCATTTTATTCCTTTTCGTGAGAAGTAACTAAGCATTAAGTAGAAGTTTGTAAAATCAGCAGGGAACGGTTACACAGATTTGTCATTTATTCTTTGGTTTTTCGGGGTAAATATTTAATGTCCACAAATCCAGTAAGGACACTCCCCCTCCCTGTGGTCACACCCAGAAATAGCAAAACAACAACACACTGTAAACTCTCTGTTACCTCGTCACTGATCTTTGGCGTTTTTTCTGTAAAAAAAATAAAAAACATATATTCAACATGGATTTTTACACATTTTCTGAAAATATCAAATGTGTTATTATTTTTTCACGAACACAAAAACTCACGATTCAAGGTTTTTAGGGTGTGGGATTTTTTTTGCTCGTTACAAAAGAACATTTCAAACATTTTCTTCTGGAGTTGTGGACTTACACCGCGTTCCAGTTATTACGCAAATGATATTTTTCTCTGATTTTACTAAACAGTCAATGCAAGTGACAGTCAGCATAATCTTCGAGTCATCAACCTTTAGATTATAATTTGAATTTTACTAAACAAACCTCCCAATGAAAACAGCGTGTTTTTCCAAAATAACAAACTTAAAATGCAATTTTCCAAATTATTAGCCGCAACAGAGTTGATCTGAAAACTGCTGTTCACAAACGCTGCGCATCTAATCTGACTGAGCTGGAGCTGTTCTGCAAAGAAGAATGGGCAAAGATTTCAGTCTGTAGATGTGCAAAGCTGGTAGAGACAGACCCTAAAAGACTGGCAGCTGGAACTGCAGCAAAAGGTGGTTCTACAAAGTATTGACACTAAGTATCTAAGGCTTTCATTGTGTGTCCAAGGCATTCAACTATTTCAGGCTTTTCAGCAGCAGAGATCCTTTTTCTTTGTCATATTGCTTGAAAATGCTGGTCTGCTTAATAATGTGGAACATCCTTATTTATTTGTTTTTCCTTTAATTGGGCTCACCTGGAAAACTAATTATACCAGGTGTCCGAGATTGATGATCCAAAGAGCCCTGACACACAATGCCACCATGAGTTTAATTGAAAAACAACAAATTTAATCTTTATGACACTAAAATACAATTTGCATAATGATTTGGAAGGCAGTGTACTCATCCAACAAGTTTGTTTTGAAGTGAGTTTTGAAGATATCAGCTGTAGTGTGCTTCTTCTCGTATAGAAAGCATATAATGGCGCTCCTTTCATACTTGTTAATCTCTAATCTATATCAACAAGTAGCAGCATAAGTTACCATGGTGACAGTCAGCAGTAAAAAGTTGACCCCCTTCATGGTGCAGAACACCGAGGGTTAGCCCTCGTGAAATCCTGGTACAGACCTCAGGAAACATTAGCTACTGTTAATTTCTACTTAGAAAACTTTTTTGAATATGTTCACCAACAAACAGGAGTGTGAAGCTCGCTAATGTGTTTGCTCAGCTACAGCTGATATCTCACAAATTGTGCGATTCAAACCAAAATTCTTCAGATGAGTAAAAGACGGCAAATACATAAAACATAAAAACGCCGTACTCACTGTGTCGGCGCGACAGCAGGGCGCAGAGTGCCACGGTGGCGGTAAAAAAGGCGGCACATGCAGTGCCAATGATGGAGGTCAGAAACACACACTGACTGGATGCTTTCACACACACAAAAAAAACCAAATAGAAACAGGAAGTTTGAGCAGGGATTTTTAAAAGTTCAGCAAGTTTAGAAGACAAATGATACCATAACGAACCCGAACATTGTGGCTAACAGCTGGATTTTTCCATTTGACTGCAGCTAGCCAAACAGCCAAGTACTGCTAAAGAGCGAGAGAGTGTAAGTGGACAAAATATCCTTGTTTCTTAACATAAAGCTCATTGTTGCTGCACAAATGTGATCCCCTCTTACAAACTTTTAGTTTTCGTGTCGTTATTGTCCTCTGAGTCATCGATTCTCTCCCTAGTGAGCTAACAAACAAATGTAGGTCTGTTAGCCGCAACCAACCAACCACATGACGTCATGCTCCGTACTGACAGAAGATGGTGCCAAACTTTAAGCGCTTATTTCTTAAATCCAGCTTCACAGACAGCGTTACATCTATGTCCGTTTTAGAGTTACCTTCGCACAAACGGGCAGTTGATCTGGTAGTGACAGGCAGCTGAGCCAATCAAATCAGTATCAGTGTTGCCAACTCCTCAGTAAGGAAAATCGCTATTGGCTGTCCTAAAAGTCGCTAGAAGTCGCTAAATGACGTCATCACCTAATTTGCATAATTGGTCGTGCTAATATAATTGTAACCTATGTTGTTGGAGAGAGAAATAACATCGTGGAAGAGACATAAAGTGAGTAAAAAATGTCCTAAATGCATTTAGAATTTATTTAGAACTACAAATTAAATTTCTTTTAGCAATTATTGTTTTTTAATGTCAAAATTCCAACTCTGCTCCTTTATCCAGGCCTGGACCGGCAAAAGTGACCCGAAATAGGCGCTCTGGTGGAGTTACTTTGTGTGTGTGTTTATAAGTAGTTTTAAACCTTGTGATCCCCAAAACAACACAACAGTAAAAGAACTGACTGCGTTACAGTCAGTGCGGAGCAGCGGCTTCGCTCATGCGCGATTCATTTGCAGTTTGGACGCACAGGTGTGAACATCTCCTGCAGCTGGGGGAGGACTGTCCTCCGCCCGTGAGCGCTTTGGCACGGGTGAGGTGCCCACGGCAGCACCGCTGCTTGGTGAGAGTAAGAGCAACACGCTCTTTCACGTCAAAAAGTCGTCATAAATAAGTCTCCAGTAACACCAGAAAAAGTCGCCAGATTTGTCGCTAGTTGCTTTTTAGAAAAAAAGTCGTTAAGGGGCCTGAAAACTCGCTAAATATTGCTAAGTTGGCAACACTGCTCAGTATGGAAGATGATAAACACACATCGGCCCTCTCGATGGGAAATTTGAGTATTAAAAAAATAACATGACGGAACAGTCGACCCACATAAAGTCTTATGCACGTTGTGCAAGAAGGAAATTTGACCCCAGCGCTTCCAGCTTAAAATATCACATTGACTCGAAGCATGCGTTAGTCGGGGATGCTGCTAGCACTTTGGCTAACGCGTCACCCAGCTTGGACAAACCACTCACGGAGCATCGGGGCTCAGTAAGTCGACCTCGGACATATTTACTGACGCCAAGTGGATTGCAACAAACTGCAGACGTGTTCATATCGCTGAGAACACGCGCTTTACAAGCTTTGGTTCCTCGTTTCAAGGACTTGAAGCCTCCCCAAGAGTGACAGAGAGAGAGGATACATGTTTACAGAGTTTATCGTTAACATGAATGTTCAAGATGTTCAATGAACACGTTAAGTTCGTATATTTTCCCTTTTTTCTCGAGTCTGTTTGCTCATGCAAAATGAAATGCGATTAATATAGAATAAAAATTATATTTAACCGTGATTAATCAAAATTAATCCACAGTAACCCTGTGATGAGTCTGATTAAACATGTTAAGAGTTTGACTGCACTAATATATATTATATATTAGTGCATACTTACCTATTAGTACATAGGTTTTTTAAATAGTTGCATTTCACAGGAGAGAAGCTGCGCTCTCTTATATTGCCTAAATGTCAGTTACAAGCTTAAATATAAAGTTGAAAAAATGTAATTGCAGCCAGGCTATTGATCAAGTAATTGCGATTAATCGCGATTAATTACGGAAAATTGTGAGATTAATTCGTCGTTTTTTTTTCTATTGACAGCACTAATATTTACATTTGCAGTCTGCTTAAATGCAACTTTCACGTCACATTTTGTTTACAGATGACATCAACACACACTGTTGTCAGAGAATAATCTCTACGTTTCCAGATGTCTTTCGACTTTCATTATTGACCTTTACAACTTTACACTTGCTGGCTTGTCCTGCACACGCTTTCACACACACGAAAAAAATAGAAACAGGAAGCGCGAGCAGGGTTGGTTTTGTTTTGGCCACATGCTAAATAAGCAGAAACTAAAGTGTGAGATATTTTCATACTGATGCTCAAACCAAGCAGACGTGCATGGGGGTGAATATTATCCCAACCTAAACTCTAGATAAACTGGCTTTTTATAATAATGACATTGTTGCTACAATACTGAGGTGTATGCGTTTAACACAAACACACCTTGGAACCACAACCACGGAACAACTTGTTGATTGAAACATGTTGCAGATTGATTTAATTATAATTGTTACTTCCAGATAACTGAGACTTGAGCTGTGTGTCTGCTGCCTTTTGTTTTTTCCGGAATATAAATGAAGCACTAAAAGCCTTCAGATTGTGTTGGTGTGAGTTCCAAAGACAATGACTTACGTTTGACCTCATCTGTCCTGCTGCTGATGGTCTTCCTGATCCTCAGCTCTCCATCACTCAGCACACAGGACACGTTCACACCTGCAGACCAGGTTTCTGCAGGAACATAAACCTGCGAGTTGAAGACTCCCGCCCTGGTGTCAGGGAGGATTGTGGGACTGAGTTCCTTAAGCACATCCTCCTCAGAGTCCACCTCCCAGTCGACTTTGACCCGACCGGTGTCGTTCAGCCCGGACGCCAGGCAGATCAACGGGACGGGGAGGGGCGAGTTGACGTGTAAAGGAGCCAGGAGATCAAGTGCAGGACTGTGGAGCTCTGATTCTGAGGACAGGGTGAGAAACTTAATGGTCATGATTTCAAAGAAAACTGACCCTGCATCATCATCGCAGCCTCTCCATGTCTTTTTGCGATTTTAAAGATGTTTTCTTGTTATCATTTTTTTCTGTGCCGATTGGCACTTGAAAAATCTCATTTTTTTCTTCATTTCCTGTTTTATTCTGAAAGAATTCATATTATCGTGCACATTGCTTTGGTTCATTATCTCTGCCACCTTTCGTCTGACCCACTCTAATTGTTCCCACCTGTGTTTCCTTGTCGGTCGCCCCTCGGTGTGTTGCTTCCCTGAGCTCTATTCTTCCTCAGACCCTCACTGAACTTATTTGAACGTCCTGGATTTAGTCTGGTGTTTTTAACAGCACCTTTAAATCCACAGTAAGCATCATGAAACGTATGATTTTGTTGTTGTTGTCATTCGTGCTTTATCTGCATTTAGGTTCTCTTTTTAACTGCATAGCCAGTTACCACCAAGGTGAGTCAGTCACCACACTCGCATGTCTGGCTTTACAAAGATTGTCTTCTGCCTGAAAAAGCTCTTTTGTGGCCACTTTAATGCGCCTCAGTCCCTTCTTGTCTCTGCTTATAGAAACCCCCAAATGTGGCATTTACACTGTGTGTGGTGTTGGTGCCTTTTGCAATTTTCTGATAAATAATACAGTTTACTGTGCAGTTAATTGTACTAATAGACCATCCAAGAAGCCTCTGTGCTCCAGTTTTAGTGAACACAGTGTTATTTGGGTTTGACTTAGCACTAACTAGCAGATATCTGTGTTTGTGTGATGCAGCCTTACAAGCTTGTATACAAGCATGAGCCGATAATTTCACACGACACCCACGTTTTTGGTGTTTTGGCCTCCAAAAACATCTTGGTGTGAGCGGCCGAGTTCAAACCAGCGGGCTGATATCAAGGTGAAAATATCCTATTTTATGTTTCTGCTGACTTTACATCAAAGCCTTTCAATAAATCTGCCTTGTCACGTTTTGTTGGTTGTGTACAAGCAACAAAGTAACAGCCGTACAGATAACTGAGAACATGAAAGGTAAAAAAATTTCACAGTTTTGTTTTTTGTTTTTTTAATAAAGAAAGTTTCTAAGTACGAGGTAGCAACGCAGTAAAGAGCTGTTTCTCTAATATATGAAAAGAACCGCTGAGCCAGCTTTATGTTGTTCTGATCTTACACACATAAAACTCTTAGTTCCTGTTGTGAATTTACATTTACACTCGGCTTAAATGCGGCTTTCTTATGTCACATTCTGTTTGCAGATGATAAACATTTAATGGATCATCCAGTCTGGGTATCAATAAAAAAATGAACTAACTGATCAGCTGCACACACTCATTGACCTTTACATATCCTCCTTGGCTCAGTGCTACTTGCTGCAGGAGCGGCTGCATGTTTGGATGCTTGGAGGTTAGAGCTGAATAACCATGTTACCGTGGTAACAACGTGATAACCATTGTTACCACAGGTTTCAGGCCCTTATTGTCCAATTATACAACTTTAAGAGTGTCATCACTCGGCTGTAACAGCTGTTGTTACCATGACATTATGTGTGTATTTACCGGTTATTACTTTAGTAATAGAGTGGTAATAACTAAGAATTTTTCAGTATTGCGCTCTGCTGCTGCCTTCTTATTCAACTATTATCACTTTATCACTGAGCTGAGCTGTTTCCTTGGTTCCTAAAAAGCTAAAATTGTTTAAATATATAAAAAATTTGTAACAGATTTATTGTTATTAGGATAATAAAAAGAAGAACCAAAACCCAGTGGGTCAAGGCAAATATCTGTTTGACTTGTGAGTCAGGAAGTGTTATAAAGAGACCACCACTCACCTGTGACCGTCACCGTTGTCCCGCTGCCCAGCACTGGCGTGACCCCATCGATGTAGACACAGAAGTACATGCCGGCGTCCTGCTGGGTGGCTCTGGGGACTTCCAGCAGACAGAGCCTGCTCTGAACTCGAGAATTAAACCAAGGAGTGGCACTGAGACCGCTCACCTGCCTGATATGGAGCCATGTCACTCGAGAGCAGCCATGTGTTTCACCAGTCCCAGTGATGTTACATTTGAGGCTGACCTTTGACCCTGACATCACAGTCACACGAGGAGGAGACTGAACCAGGTGTATTCCAGCGGTGACTGTAAGTACAGAGATTTCATCACTGCTCAGATTCACTCAGCTGCAAATGCAAAGGCCTCAAAGCAGGTTTCTTCTTTTTTCCGTTTATCTGGACTAAAGTAATAATATTTGTTTTATACTTTAAAAACTTGTGTAACGATTGTGATGGTGAGCGAGTACAGTACTCTGTTTTTGTAACAATTGTCCATGTTAGCTTCTCGTGTAAATCAAATATTTTTTTCTATTAAAATTGTTTCTGTTCTGTTTGTAAATGTGCTTTTATTCTGCTGCTGTTACAACCGAATTCCCAAATTCAGTTAAAGGATTATTCTATTCTATTCTATTACATGCACAAACTGGAGTCTATTAGATAGATATGATACAAACCACTGCAGTGCAGTACCTGTAATACCCACAGCATGTTCTAATCGTTCTAATAGGATATTATGGTCGACAGTATCGAACGCTGCACTGAGGTCTAGCAGGACAAGCACAGAGATGAGTCCACTGTCAGAGGCCATAAGAAGATCATTTGTAACCTTCACTAAAGCTGTTTCTGTGCTGTGATGAGCTCTGAAACCTGACTGAAACTCTTCAAATAAACCTCTGCAGATGATCTGTTAGCTGTTTGACAACTACTCTTTCAAGGATGTTTGATATAAAGGAAGGTTGGAGATTGGCCTATAATTAGCTAAGACTGCTGGGTCTAGAGATGCTTTTTGAGTAAAGGTTTAACTACAGCCAGCTTGAAGGCCTGTGGTACATAGCCGATCATTAGAGATAGTTGATCATATTTAAGATCGAAGAATTAATTAATGGCAGGACTTCTTTGAGCAGTTTTGTAGGAATGGGGTCTAAAAGACAGGTTGATGGTTTGGAGGAAGTAATTATTGAAGTTAACTCAACTTTGATTAGTTGGGCTGCTTCTGCTTTTGAAAATGGAAAGAAGACTCGGGTCGAGCTTGTGAAGTTTTGTTCCCAACGAGTCCTGTGAGCTCTGCCAGTGCTGATCGATACTAATGCATCTCTGTGGATAATGTAAAAAGCGTCCGTGCCAGCAGCGCTGAGTTAAACATTTAAATAGGCTAGAATATGATATTCATTAAGAGCCTGAGTTGCACATACAACGAGTTAAAAGATAAAATAAGTCACATCATAAGCAAAACAAGACAAATGGTCAAAGACGGTAATGTGGGACAGGATGACATTATCATATAAAGTAAAAATGATGTTTTTGTCAGACCCCAGATGTTTTTGCCCAGCTGTGGTCAGGTTTAGGCTTTCACCAGTTTCCCCAAAGAGAAAAACTTTCATCAGAAAAAACTCATACAAATGTTTTTAATGGAACTTTATTTTTAAAAAACTGAGATTTTGTAAAATGATTTTATGTGGCTCAGCCTTTGATCTGAATATTAAAGCAGCTAATCATTACAGGAAATGATTATTGATTATATAGATTATTGCAGGATGTGAAAGACGGCAGCGGTAAAAAAGAAACACTTACCGGAGACGCTGAGGCAGATGAGAGGCAGCAGCTTCATGTTGGCCAGGAATAAAGTCGTTCTGCAGGACTGAGGAGAGACAGTGCTGCGAAGTGTCATCACAGTAATCAGGTCACTGCAGTTTCACCACCGTCAGACACACACACACAATGACAGGATGTGATGTCACTGTATAAGATGTTCTTTATTCATCACAAAGCTGGAAAGACTCACAGGAGTGTCGCTCAAACACAACCTGTAAAAGAACACAACAACATAATAAATCAGGATGGAAATGACACAAAGGAGTTTACAAAAGAGCTCAACATTAAACATAATTAACACAGTTTAAATGTGCTTACATTTTTCTAAATGTAATAACAGCTGAACATAATACAGTCAAGTAAAATAAAGAATTTAATAAACCACAAAAAGAAAAACCGACTTTAATGACTAAATGATAAATAATTGATTCCACTTTTGTAAGTAAAGATTATTTAATTTTATTTTGAGTTTTATTTTCACTTCATTTCTATTTTCCATCATGTTTTCGATTTTAATTTTGTTTTTAGTTTATGTCACATCTTTTAAAATGAGTTTTTCCCATACATTTATTTTTTTAACCTGTTCTTGCATATTTTTGTATTTACTCACTCGTTTCTTTGTGCATTTCTTTATTTTTCAGCTTTCTGTTTTTTGTGATTTGTGAGTTATCAATAACTTCTGAGTGTTTTCAGCGTGTGGAGCTGAGACGGTGGGAGAGGTCTCTGTCAGGCCTCTGGAGCAGGTTTCATTTCTACAGGGAGTGCAGAATTATTAGGCAAATGAGTATTTTGTCCACATCATCCTCTTCATGCATGTTGTCTTACTCCAAGCTGTATAGGCTCGAAAGCCTACTACCAATTAAGCATATTAGGTGATGTGCATCTCTGTAATGAGAAGGGGTGTGGTCTAATGACATCAACACCCTATATCAGGTGTGCATAATTATTAGGCAACGTCCTTTCCTTTGGCAAAATGGGTCAAAAGAAGGACTTGACAGGCTCAGAAAAGTCAAAAATAGTGAGAGATCTTGCAGTCTCAAAATTGCAAAGCTTCTGAAGCGTGATCATCGAACAATCAAGCGTTTCATTCAAAATAGTCAACAGGGTTGCAAGAAGCGTGTGGAAAAACCAAGGCGCAAAATAACTGCCCATGAACTGAGAAAAGTCAAGCGTGCAGCTGCCAAGATGCCACTTGCCACCAGTTTGGCCATATTTCAGAGCTGCAACATCACTGGAGTGCCCAAAAGCACAAGGTGTGCAATACTCAGAGACATGGCCAAGGTAAGAAAGGCTGAAAGACGACCACCACTGAACAAGACACACAAGCTGAAACGTCAAGACTGGGCCAAGAAATATCTCAAGACTGGTTTTTCTAAGGTTTTATGGACTGATGAAATGAGAGTGAGTCTTGATGGGCCAGATGGATGGGCCCGTGGCTGGATTGGTAAAGGGCAGAGAGCTCCAGTCCCACTCAGACGCCAGCAAGGTGGAGGTGGAGTACTGGTTTGGGCTGGTATCATCAAAGATGAGCTTGTGGGGCCTTTTCGGGTTGAGGATGGAGTCAAGCTCAACTCCCAGTCCTACTGCCAGTTTCTGGAAGATACCTTCTTCAAGCAGTGGTACAGGAAGAAGTCTGCATCCTTCAAGAAAAACATGATTTCCATGCAGGACAATGCTCCATCACACGCGTCCAAGTACTCCACAGCGTGGCTGGCAAGAAAGGGTATAAAAGAAGAAAAACTAATGACATGGCCTCCTTGTTCACCTGATCTGAACCCCATTGAGAACCTGTGGTCCATCATCAAATGTGAGATTTACAAGGAGGGAAAACAGTACACCTCCCTGAACAGTGTCTGGGAGGCTGTGGTTGCTGCTGCACGCAATGTTGATGGTGAACAGATCAAAACACTGACAGAATCCATGGATGGCAGGCTTTTGAGTGTCCTTGCAAAGAAAGGTGGCTATATTGGTCGTGTTGGGATTCAGAGATTCTTTTATTGCTACCATATAATCTGCCTTATGAAGAATGTATTAATAACATGTTTTACAGTATCATTTATCAGTAATATTTCCTGCAGGGTTTATAAAATTGCATTGAATATGTCTGTCATCACATTGACCTTTCTATTTTTATAGGTTGAGTTCATTTTATACACAATGCATGAATGTGCTTGGTTAGAGTTGATGTTCCATTCGAGAAGGTTTTAAGCTTCACTGGTGAGAGTGTCCAGATGATACATGCTGAGGGGAGATGAGAACATAGCAGGTTAATTGCATGCACGCTTACGATACACATATTAATCTAGTAGCAGGTCTGAGCGAAGGCCTAAGCGTCTTCTGCTTCAGTTTGAGACTGGCTGCAAAAGTACTCTACTTAGTGATTAATGACGAGGGTCCATCATTAGCTCTCGGAGATGGTGAGACCTGAAGTTATTACCCTAAAAGGCAAGCAATGTAGAAAAGAGAAGTTATATGTCGGTGAAGGGTTAATAGAAGTGTACGTGATGTACCCTTGTCTGCACGGGTTGAACTTTTGCCCGTCTGTCACCATGTATTTTTGAACTGTATTGACGTAGGTGTGATATTTTGTCCTATAAAACCAGAACCCAATGTATTCTTGTCAGAGCAAAACAATCCCTATGTTGATGGTTGGTTGTTCTGTGATAATAAAACTCATCGTTTGATTGCACTTTTCCAGAGCCTCCGTCGTTTGTTGTCTGGTCTAAAGTTGATCGATCTCGCAACAGTCGCTGATTCATTTTTGTTTTGTTTTTGAATGTCAGAAATGTTTATTTGTGAATGTGGAGATGTTATATTGGTGTCACTGGTAAAAATAAATAATTGAAATGGGTATATATTTGTTTTTTGTTAAGTTGCCTAATAATTATGCACAGTAATAGTCACCTGCACACACAGATATCCCCCTAAAATAGCTAAAACTAAAAACAAACTAAAAACTACTTCCAAAAACATTCAGCTTTGATATTAATGAGTTTTTTGGGTTCATTGAGAACATGGTTGTTGTTCAATAATAAAATTATTCCTCAAAAATACAACTTGCCTAATAATTCTGCACTCCCTGTAATGAACACGGGAGGAAGCGAAACACTGTGCATGAGTACCAGTTCTGCATTCACAATTTAAAGTAAAAGTTTAAAGTCTATCACCAGATATGCTCATTATTGCTTTATGTCTTCACCACTTGTAGTTTTCTGAGGAGAGTATAAATGCAACGAGCATAAAGAGCCTTTTTAAACAGCTGTAAACCAGAGCAGCTCCCTCTGTCTTTTACTGAAAATAAAATAAAAAGCTGAATAGATGCACGGGCTCGGCAAGCAAAAATAAACACGCAAGTTTTCCGTCTGGCAAAGAAAAGAAAATTTATCTGCACAGTGTGTTTAAAAAAAGTCCAGAAAGACTGACTGTTTTTGATCAGCTTTGTTTGCACCCAGGACCTCAAGGGGGTCTTAAAGGAGGGACCTCAGACTGCAGCGTGAGTGCCCGAGTGCAGTTAATCACAACCACAAACAGTCAGCGTGACCTATGACCCCGAGCTAAAGAGAAAAACATTACAGAGTCGGTCTGAGGTCCCGGCTCAGCTTCGTTCCCACGTCCATCAGCAGTGGTGGTGGCATGTTTTTACTGCTGGCCAATCAGCCAATCAGCTTCAGGCGACATTAGAATAGACTAGAACAGAATAGAACAGCCCTTTACTGTCATTGTACATGCACTACAGAATTGTGGGCGCTCCACACCAGCTGTGCAGGAATAAAATATAAATAATAAACAGCAGGAATAAAAACACACAGAGAAAGGCACGCATCGGACAACAAGCTGCAAACAGCTGTTTCTGTGAGGTCACCTGCTGATGTCAGCTGAGAGTTTCATGTGTTCAAGCTGCAGATAAGAACCCACTGCATGCTGATCCTGCTGCATGTCTGGTGCTGAGGCTTGTTCAGAGGGTCTGATGGCAGGTTCGGCCTGGTTCTGTATGAAATACCAGACTAAGCAACAGGAAAGAACGATCACATTTCCCATAAACAGTTTTTACTGATTTAATCTGAATAACCCTTTAATGTCCTCACCAAGAAAAAAGCAATGGAAAACTTTTTTGTTTGCATTTCATATTGATTTGGGTAAGTAATAACCACAATCAATACATTTTTATTGATTAGACTCTGTAGTTTTAAAATATTGATCTCAACCAAACGGCTGAGATGTCCCTTTATGGTAAAAGTATGAAATGTCATGCAAATACAAGTACATTAGATAATACAGTTGAAAAAATCAAATAAAGGGCCAAATTATAATTACATTAATAACAAAAACTGTCCAGGCCATTGGATACAGTTTATTTCTAGTAGCATGCCAGTGAACATTGCTGTTTTCCAAGGAAAGTATTCTATCAAACAACAAAATACATAGTTTTCATCTGCAAATGTGAAAAATGTGCTGCAGCACAAAACACTCACATTCAGGCCACTTCTGATTGAATGCTACTCTGCAAAATCAGTTTTGTTTTTAAAAAATAAAATAAAAAGTGCAAATCAATCACATCTGCTTGTGGTTTCTGTCTTTGGGGTCTTAGGGTGTAGCATTGATTCTGCGGTCTTTAAGAGCTGGATCATGGTTGTCCAACTCTAGATGCTGGCTTGTTAACTTGGTTCAGACACAGCCAGGCGGAAACCTTTTGAGAGCCATTAGTTTCTGGTCCAGCAGGGCACAGTCCCTCTTGTAGACCAGGTATTCAAGTCAAGGATGTATCCGAACAGTGGGATATGCCATCTCCTTAACTTGTAACTTATAACTTGTCTTATACAGGTGTAATAGCATACCAGAAAGTTTAATTCCTCCCATATGATAATTATACACAGGGATGAGTGATGGGCATGGGATGGTGATCTTTGCATTGGACTCTTTGCTCCACCTTTTGACCGATGAAAGAACCATGAACCCCACAGGCCTTGTTTAGGAGGTTGACACATTTCTTGTCAAACCATTTTATTGCAATCAGACCTTCATCAGACCTGTAATCACAGGCTCCATGGCCCTTCTTCATCAGGTCTTTGTCTGCCATCAGGGGAGCTCCACCGGTGCAGTTTGGTCATACAGTACCAATGCACCTGACCCCCAAGTTCTGGACCAAGCTGAAACTTGTGAAGAGCTGAGGTTCTTTTATGGGTTTGCAAAGTGTTTTTTTTTTTTTACAGCTTTGGCCCCTTAAAGGGAGCTTGTGTTCCTTTTCACTCAGGGGAGCATTGAAGAATGTAGATCCTCCTGACACAGCAGCAAGTCGTGGATGATGCCAGGTGAACAATTTAAAGCCCCACTCATCTGGTTTGTTGGCAATATACTGGTGGAGAGTGCCATAAAACCATGAACTCAAACACACTGTGGTTGAAGGTGGATGGTGTCATGAGTGTCATGCCACAGGACCATGTGATTTTTAGCCATATAATTGTTTAGCGTCCATATAGCACTTGTTCAACATCAAATTATAATTTCTTAGTAATACTTAGTAATATTAATTTACCAGCTACTGTAATTTGGTCAAAAGCTAATCAGTTGTGATATTTGTGATTTCCACATGTCATTTTTGTTTTTTTTTGTTTTTTACCATATTTACTAATATTAACTCAGAAAGTTACAAAAAAGACTTACTGAGGAAATTCTTTCAGCATATTCTTGCTTTGCTAACACTTAATGTGATTTATCAATAGCAATGGATAAACAAAATGGCAAATAATCAATTTTAATAACATTTAGGTTATGTTAGCATTGGCACCATAAAGGGACAAATCAACCGTTTGGTTCACCACTTTTTAAAAAAATGATTAAACATTTAATTTCACTTTTTTCATGCTGTCAAGTGACATATATCTGTTTAATAAGTCTTCTAACTGCCATATATCAAAAAATTATATCTTCCTACCTTAGTTTCATCAAATACCCTCAAAATATGTTGGATGGTTTTTTGTTTCTGACTCCCTGGTTGGGAGAGAAGAGCCAACAGTTTCCATTCACAGCGCCTTCTGGTGGATTTCTTTGGCATTACAGATGAAAAACCAAAGACTCAACAAGGTAGGTGAATGTCAGTGAAAATGTGCTCTACCATTTGGTTGACTGGAACGCTAAAGGGATAAATGAAATGAAACTAAGATTAAATGAATACAATGATTCTTAGCTCCGTGGCTACAGAAGCATGAAGGAGTGCACAGTGTGGTTCAGACCTATTTTGTGTTTGGATTAATTAGAAGATAAACATGGATGAAAGCTTTCAGGATAAGAAACTTTGAGCCAAGTGACTCATCTGCAGCTCTTTGTTCAAGTCAAACTCTGACAGGAGTGCAACCATGTTTAAATGAGACTCCTCGTGCTCGTGCCAAATGCAGATGGATGGGGCAGGGCATTCAGTGCCAAACAAGTATGAGGATCATCAATGGACTGGTGAAGGTTAGCAACAACTACCACAGGTGATGCTCGTCACTGCTGGGTAAAAACAAAAGGCACAGAGGCAGTGAAGGCAGGGTTGGTGTGACAGAAGAGGAGGAAAGGGAGAGAGAGAGATAGTGATGATGTGCTGTGACAACCCTAAAGACGTTATAGAGCAATGAAACACAGTAAATAAGCATAATCTCTATTTGACTATTAAAACAAGATCAGGATATTTATAAGAGCCTACACCAGCTGCAAAGTGAGATTCATCCCAGACAGGTCAGCAGTCAGAGCTAACCATTACTCATTCACACCTACGGCTGCAGGAACGAGCAGTGAATCGAGCGCCGGCTGCTTGGTTGGAGTCGACTTACCCTCTGCTCGAACATGTCTGTGGCTACAGGAGTTTCTCACTGCAGGCTTTGTGTGAGCGTCTTCTCAGGTGCGTTGATCTCATGTGGTGGATCGTTTTTCTTCTTACAATCGCATTCTTGTTCCTCACAGTTTTCCAATTAGAAGACTGCATGAACTGGGGTCAGGCGATTGTTGAGCAAACAGCATGTAAAGGATCCATCCATCATGCAGATGCTTAAAGAACATATTTAGCTCAAATAACATCATCACATTTACCTGTAACACAGTATCTTAAAGTGCCGCAGTACTAAATCCAGTAATGTGATTACAGTAGTAGCTCCAGCAGAAGGCGCTGTAGCACACATAAAATTCAGTAAATTGCCTCATTTATGAAAGAAGAACGGATTTCAACACCAGACCTCATTAACTGGTAATTAACTCATTACCAGTTAGTCCCGTATAATGGAATATCCTGCAGTGTGTTTCTCAGCAGGAGGTTACTGAGACAGTTCTGGGTTTCTTTAGGTGTTTCTTGTAATGATGACATGATATACACAATAAGGTGGTAGATGGTTTGATGGTCATCAGATTGTTTCACATTTACGTGGTTGTACGGCTTCATTATAAAGATATACAATCAAAATAAGTATAATTTATGTAAATATGCAGTCATCAAAGGTTTTAAAGGGATTTCTTGGTTCAGTTGGTGTGAATGGTCCAGCATCTGTTGGCCAGACAGGTTTTGTAGTTTTGTTCACCAACAGATTTTAAATCACCATCATTAAAAAAAAACTTTCAGCTTTTATTCAACTTTTTTTTTTGCATTAACTGTTTGGAAGGTACAAACATTTTTATACATAGTTTCAAAATTAATTGGATAATTTCCCAACTTTAAGTTGTGGCGAGTTGCAGCCCCCTCATCGAATATATTTAAATAGAAATGAATGGAAAACATTCAAACAATTAGAAAAGCCTCCAAAAATATGAATGTGTTTGATATCTTCTACTGTCTTTCTAAATAGAAGAAACAAATTTAAATGAATGAACTTGACAACATGATGATGTCAACTCTAATGTTTGACTGTGGAAATGACTCAAAAAATTGATTATTTTGTGGCAACAATTTCCTGACGTCATACAAAATGTGTACATCAAAGTGTGGACAGTTTGCTGCTCTTACACACAGATGAGCCTCATGGCACTCAGGTGTACAGCTGTAGACAAAGCTCAGAGTGCAGAATGCCCCCAAACTCCAACTCACTCTCACTGTAACAGAAGCGCCTACGTCTTTAACGTCTGACCTCAAAGTGCTGCCAACTAGGTTCTGCCTGAAAGACTCACATGGTAAGAGGAAGAGGAGCTAACTGGAGCCAGATCTTTGCTCCTTTTAGCTCCTGATCACTTTGGACACCTCCTATTATCCCTATAAGCGCCTCATGTGGCATCAGGTGTGCCCAAAAACTCTTCCGATTTTTCTCTTTTAAGGATACCTGAAAAGAGAAAGTATAATTTTGGTGTTTTATTTTAAACAAATACTCCTGTTTGCATGGGAATAAGATGAGCTCATGTACTTACCCTGTGACAGAGGTGTGATTTATGGGGGAGTTTTCTTTGTTTTTGTCTACATGTACAGTACAGATACATTCATTTTTGTTATTAAAAACATTTTAAAAAGTGAACACAGTGAGTTTGCATGTCTGGTTCTGTAAAACTGAGATGTTGGAAAAACTCTGCTGATGACACACACTCTCTCTCTCTGCATGTCAGGATTTGCTTTGTACTAAATTAACTTTCAGTTTAAGTTTGTATCAAGACTTGTGCTCCAGATAAATCAGTGATGCAGTGAGATATGATAGAGGTGTCAAAGATAGATGCTTTGACGGCAGGAAGGTAATTTATCTTGGCTACATCAATGTTTCGTACCTGCAGGCCAAGCCTACCAACCAACCAACACAAAGCAGCAACAACTGCAGTTCCCCGAGTGGCCACTTGAGGCTGGCTCCAAAAGCCCAAATAGCATGGCTGCTATTTGCATTAATATGTCTGAGCTCCAATTTTAATCAGTGAAATTCTAGTATTTCATTGGTCTGTTACTTTGCACTTAGTGTCAGCTATCAAGTGTGTTTGCATTGCATGCATACAGTTTCTGGATGCAGCTTGCTAACTAAGTAAGCTAGCATTAGCTGGTTGCATCCTGCCAAATCACTAAAGCTGACATTTCAAAACCCAAGTCCACAAAACAATAGATGACATCAAGGTGGCTGCATTTTTTCTTTTATGCACAGTTTCTTGCTTCACTCAGTATGATGGGCTTTGTTTATACACAGCTTGTGACTGAAGGACTTAATCCACACTTTGTCCGATAGTAAGCAGGTAACCTGTGGATCTTTAAGCTGTACACTCTCATATTCCTGATGAGATTCAAGCGTAAACATGTGCAGGCGCATCTGAAAAGTTCCATTTGCATCAACAATGAGTAATTATGTTGCCTGGAAGATTTACAGTTTAAGAATGGCTCATATGCACTTGGTGCTGCCCCTCTGTGGGCTTCCTCACAGCCTTCCAATTAGAAGAAAGTGGGCTGAGTCCCTTAAATGGACAGGGGCTAAAACAAGCTGGTTACATACTGCTCTATGAGGACGTGTTTGTTTTTGTTTTAGATCCACTTTAATAAACCCCACAGTGTCCATCTGTGGAGAGACAAACCAGTGTGAATGCAGACTGAGTCTGACCCACCACGTCAGGACTCGTTACAAAATTCTCTCTGCTGGGAAGAATTTACTTTTCGGTGAGTGTGTTTGAGGACACACCTCCTCCCTCTGGCTGTCTCTCACGCTCTCTCTTTCTCTCAGAAAGTTTGTGTCTCTCGTCCAGAATGAACGTGTTGCTCTCCATCTCTCTCTGGCTCGCTCTGGTAGTGCCGTCCTGCCGTGGTAAGTGACCCGCGACCTTTGACCTAAACTAGTTCCAGTCTCTGTGTTGTAAATATCTTCAGTTTAAAGGAGGTTTTAAGAAAGCAGAGCACAGATAAACGAGCTAAAATGTAATATTCATGCAGGGAGTCGGCCCCAGCTTTAACTGCTGACAGGTGTGTTGCTTTATTTCAGGTACAGGTTATCATGCTGTAAAAAGCCTCCTGCAGCTCTTACATGTCCTTACCTGTCACTGTGTGCATTTGTGATGGTGTCAAAGATTAAAGACCAGCTCTTGGGTCAAAATAATCACATCAGCGTTTAGTTAATAATAAAGGAAAATCAGGTCATTTCAAAGATCCGCCCACTTTAGTTGATTTGATACATTCTTCAGATTAAGAGTAAAGTTGTGTCTCTGCCACCATGTTGTGGGTTATTTTCCAGGAAATGTAGTGATGACAGCTTTATCGCTGTACATAACCCTAACCACACCCCTCCGATATGACATCACCTCTCCTTACACTTTATTATTATCATTTTGTTGAAGACTTAAACATTCAAGTTAAAAAATTACATTTGAATTAAAAGTAACTTTATTTATGTAACTTTGTCTTATTATTAAAAATAAAATGATATGAATGTTGCAAAGGTGTTAAATAAGAGGGTGGATGAGTTTGGGGCTATGTGATGAAGCTCTTGTCAGACCTGTTTGCTTTCATGGTCGCGTCTTCGCCTGAGGAGTGAAGGTTGCTGAGTGTGTGGTCCCTCAGGCGTGTTGGGACTTTTACTGTGTTGCTCCTCGGGTTGATAGTCAGCACGTAACTCGTGTTTTTCAATAGGAAGTGTATTTCATGTCTGCAGCACACATTTTGTCCAACGCACCACATGTTGCCATGGCAAAGAAGCCATGAAGGAAGCGCTTTCTGATTGGTGGTGTCATCAGTAGAGTGTGTTAGGACCTTTTCTTCCACTACACTCATTTTGACAGTAGTTAGTCTGTTTTCGGATTATAATCAGACATGAGAAATTCACGTCATGGAACAAATCTTTATTTTCTCATGAAGTGGATTTTCAAACAAACAAACAAACAAATAAATAAATCTCAGCATAATTTTGTCTTCTTGTCATAAGTTAGATTTCTCCTGAGGGTCGTTATTAGCTGCATCATTAAACCGATCACTCCTCTAAAAGTCTCCAGTGGTTAGATGGTGAGGCCCAGAGAGCTGAAACTGCTGTAATTCTTCTTTTTGTTCTCTAAACAAGCGTCTGGTCCTTTGACCTGGCTCCTGTGGATAAAGCAGTGACTCAAAAAGCTCCACACTTAAACACACACGATGTGACAGCAGTCATAGAGCTAAAATGAGCCTTTCCTTTATTTTCCTTTCTAAATTATATTTCATGAATTCCAATCGTACGCATGGCTCAGCCCTGAATCCAGATGATTCTCTTCCACTTGCTTTGTCTCAGCTTCAGGGACTGACCTTGGGCCCAGAACCAGCAGCTCTAACAGTAATGACCCAGAGGAAAAAAATTATTTTAAATGTAGAAAGCGTAAAGTCACAGTGCCAGCAGACTATCTCAGACATCCTGCCTCCTAGCAAAGAATTTTTAGTTTCCCCCGGGGAACCAAAGCCATCTCAGGCCAGACAAGATCTGCAGTCTCTCCAGCGACTTCTGATTCTATACTGAAATCTTCTATGAGAAAATATTCAGGGCAAAAAGCACCCAGGAGGCTTCCTGATCTCAAATGACTGCTTGGGACTCAAAGAAGCTGCTTCTCCACGCCAACCTCCCTTTGCAGGTCCTCACCTCATCTCTAAGGGGTTTCCACTCAGGGGTAGTTGCAGTAATTTGAGAAGGTGGAATATCAGCTTGGGTGCACGTGGTGTGACTGTCAGTGGGTACTGCTGTTGACTTAACAACTTAAACAGACTGAACTGTCCCAATGATTAGCTGGAAAGTGGTACACTCCAAGCATGTTCTTTTAAATATGGTCATAGCTTCAGGATGAGCCTGACCTCTGCACAAGGGAAGCTCATGTTAGCCACTCATGTGTGACTTCATTTTTTCAGTCCCTCCCAAAGCTCATGAGGGTTCGTGCACACACTGATGTGCAAATGGAAAGTTGAACTCTATCTCTGCAGCAATCCGCCGCTCCGTCTCATACAGTACCCGGCTTCCTGTCAGTTGTGAAAACATCCATAGATATTTGAACTGCCCGTCAAACCTGTACGGAGAAATCTTCTGTATGTGCACTGAGCAAAATCTTTTAAAATATGTTTTCAATCTTTGTTTTAAATTAATTTCTTAGCACATTTTTTGATCTCTTAGATCAGCGGTCTCCAACCTTTCAAAATAAGACACACAACTACAACACGGGAAAAGGCCCAGGGAAACTGAGCTAACAATAAAAACCCTGAAAACCATAAATTTCTCTCGTGGCCCGGTACCAAATGACCCAGTTTAATAATATTACGAAGAAGCTGAACATTAAATTCAAGTATAGATATTTGAACACAAATATCAAATGAAACTGTCAGTTTAGAACTGTATGTGTTTCACTGCAAACCAGTGAAGGGATGCAAGAATAAGATAAATATGTGAGCACTGGCTAGTTTTAGTTAGCAGCCGGGCTGCTGGATTCTGCACCAATTAGAGACCAGTTGTGGAGGATGAGTCACAGGAACACTGACAGTAAGTTCCAGGTTTGATTTTTGCAATTTTTCGGAGGTGAAGGCAAAAAGACTGAATGAGTTTGAGATGTAAGATGCAAAATTCAGATGTAATTCTTCCTTTTTGTTCTTTAAATAAGCGTCTGTTACCAAAGATGATAACGGGGTTCTTAGCAGGTCTCCAAATGTTGATTCGGTTCATCTGGACGTCGCGATTTCAGTGGGAGAACCATCTGTCACTCATTCAAGTGACGTCCAGATGAACAGAATCAACTTTTGGAGATTTACTTACCTGGATAATTGAGGACGTTGTTACTGCCGAGGAGGGCGATGTACCGACGGACTTTGTTAGAGAAGCTGAAACTGAAGCTGGAACTGAGGTGGAGGACATTTGAATACATACAGTACAGTATCTACATCAGTGAGGCAGGAGAGGCCGTCGAGTATCATCTGCATAGCAGTGATTGTTGATGTTAGTCAATGGAGTGACTGGTAATTTGTTTTCTAACACTCCACTGTGGACTTTGTAGCGTTGGTTCACATTATAGACAACAGGCATGATGAGTGCCACCATGCTTTGGTGGACCATCTATAATCAGCACACTGCCACAGCAACACAGGCCTTTCTGGATCAGGAGCATACACTCACACACTCCAATGGTCAGTATTTAAACCTGATATATCTCCTATTAAACATGCCTGAGACTCACTGGGTTGATGCGATATGAGATTCAGCCACAGCCCATTACCATCACACACCTATAGGCTGCACTCATCCAGAAATGGAGAGCGATTCCTCGAAAGCAAACCATGCTGTCCACGTGCAGGAGGGTGACTGCCTGCAGTACATCTTGAGGAGGCCATACCTTGTTTTAAACATGTTATATCTCCACATATAAGTATCTGACTAGTATACTGTGTCTAAGACAAACAAGTAAAAGAAAAAAATTAGCTAAAACTTAAAACTAATGAATGGATCCAGGATATGATTAACTTAGCTTAGCCTTGAGGGTAAAGATGGGAAAAGCTTTATCTGGGTTTCATCTGAACCTTTTCGATGTCTCCATTAGTTTAGTGTTTTCAGATAATGAAGGGAGTTAGTCGGAGTGCATCCAACTGTAAGCAAGCTGCAGGTTGATTCATTTTTGCCCTCCAGTGAATTTTTTCAAGCTGAATTGTGAAACTTTGTCTCCTGGATGAGATCAGACAGAAAGTCTCTGCTTTCACAGTCTGTCAACGATACCATCAAAACACAAAGATCAAAATGTGTGCAACATGAGTCTTCATGTCCAGTAATACGAACAGATGAGACATTTCATGATCACGAACCAGCAAGCTGTCACAACCAGTGAATTAACAGTAACTTTAGTTGCTTATGACGTATAAACAAGAGCTGGAGTCTGGCGAACAGATCAAAGCATCAAATAGCACAGAAACAGTTACCAACACGTTTGCTTTGTTACATTTCATGGTGGTAATTCTGTAATCTCCCGCACAGCCTGCAGGGCACCGATGGGTCACGCAAACTCCAAACCCCCCCAGTGTGTCTGAGAAGATCAGGTCCACACTCTCCACCCGTTGCACCAACACCCTGCCACCTTAGCGTGTAGCTAACGCTAAGCCTTCATGTTTTTGTGACCCTAAGCAAGATTTGGTGAATAAACTAAAAGTGAGTCAAATAGACTGATGAGGAGCTGAACACTAGAAGTAATGCACGGACCAGTTTTATAATTTTGACTTTAAAACATGTGGACATGCAGATCTGCACTTCCACAACTGTGTTAAACACAGTTAGCAAGAGTTTCCCAAACTGCTGGGACCTGCGAGTTGGTGAGGACGGAGATGGGAGATATATCACCTGCTGACAGACCGACATATTCAACGATCTGCAAAGATTGTGGATGCAAGTAGACAAGAATCAGTCCTCCAGCTTCAAGTTTTTCAAGTTTTAGCCCCCCCGCCCCAAATACGTGACCTTTTTACATAAATAATTAAAAAGTTTAAGTATTTAAAGGCCAACCTCTCAGGATTCCTAAAAGAACATTAATGGAGTGAGCTTTGACTTCATTAAGCTGATGGTAAATGCTCTTTTGAGTTCCTGAGTTCACTCTGCGGGTCCCGACACGTCTCAGTCCATATGGTAACGCCCGTGGAGGAGGAGCGTTTGAGTCCTCGTTCTTATCTAAACATGCAAGTTCACCGAGGGAGGCGAGTCTCTGAGCCAAGCTGTCAGAATGAGTCGAAGCGCTCGTTCATCCAGCGTGCTGCGGCACATTTTCACAGCCTGATGAGGAAATGTCTGTTTTGAACACTTTCACTCTCAGAGTGTCTGCTGTTGCGCTCATGGTGTCAACTGAATTCATTAATTGTCCTACAATAAAAGTGTTTTTCTGTTTTTTCCTGGATAACATTTTGCACCAACTGTTGTTGATATTCAAAATATTACCATGAAAACTAGAAAGCAGGTTTTTTTTCTCAGATTTATTCATTCCAGAACTTTATAAACTACTATTTATTCTTGCAGTTCTTCAGTTTGTCATTTCAGTATCCGTCCATCCTTTGCTCTCTAACCATTTTATTTTCCAGCTTTCCTCCTGAATGTGTCAACCTTTGGTAAAACTTTGTTTGAAGGATAGTTTTACCCCAGTTTACTGGAGGGAAACTGTTTCCCTTAAAGCCATCTTCCAAACCTAAATAACTAGATGACGGTTCTTCCTAATACATCCTAGAATTTTATATCTTTTATAAAATATTATAAAAATAAATTCTGGACAAAATTGTCCTTCTTAGTTTAGAGACTAAATATAAATGGAAATGTCTCTGTAATTCCCATAAGGTTAAAGAAAAAGGCTGAATTGTAGTTCTTAATGTTTCGGTCTTGTATTATGAACACAGAGAAGTGAACATGAAGGGAATATAATATTTGCTTTGTTGATGATCATTTCTTTCATGATCAGGTCTTTAAAAATGTGCGTAACAGACGGTTAAACCAGAAGTGGCCGATTGTTCTGGTAAACGAGGTCTAAAAATACAACCACAGGAAGGTGATCACATTACCGCCAAGTCCCCCGAGTCTAACCCCGAGCGTGTAATCGGAGTGCAATCTCAGCTGCAAATCATTAACTCTCAAGTGATTTTTAGTCACCGTCTCGTTGGTATATGAGCAGGACTGTCGGTACTCACATCCACTTAAATGTAGATATTAGATAACAAAACAAAATGAGAGAGGGGATTTTGGTAAACCTCAGTTTTCTTCTTTTATACAGGAGTTTTGAAGTCCCCGCTCTCAGTCACTTAGATTTTCTTTTCATAATAAAATGAGGATGTGTGTCTGCAACAGAGAAAAGCTTCATCACGTCCAACACGCGATTACACCCTCAGCATCTCAAAGCAGGATAAATCCATGCTTCCTGCCACGCAGACGCAGAAGAGAAGAAACTAAGTATAACAAAAAGCGAGCAGTTTATTAGGCTGAATGCATGAATACAAAACAGGGCAGGGGCATAACCAAGCATGAAAACTAGAACAGAAACTAAACAAGCACATGCAAACTTTAGCGTGAAATAAGAGACTGAGGACTTAAATACACAGGAGAGAATGAGGGAAGTGGAAACACCTGGGAAACACAGCTGGCACCAATGAACATGACACCACACGGGAGCAAAACTAAAGACACTGAACGTGGAAACAAGAGACTTTCAAAATAAAACAGCAAGCATGGCGAGACATGAATTGGGACTCGTGTCATTGTCTGAAATACTGAGACCAGCCTGTCTGACACCAACAACCACAGTTTGAACTTCAGCAGCTCATCCGGACCACGCGTTTTATGCTAACATTTCACTTATTTGTATGCTACGTTTTATGCCATACATACATACACTGAAAAAAAAGACTCTTTCCCTTAAATCCATCTTTCAACACGTTGATGTTTCTTCTTTATTTACCTCCACAGGAAATACAGGAAGTCTTCAAGATGATAACTACACGCCAACACCAACACCTGAATACGATGACGACTATGACTACAATGCCACCTTTGACTACTACTACGGTAACAGCACAGGAGCCACACAGCATAGCGACTGTTAACAACAGAAGTAGCACTTTGCAGTACTGACAGCCCTATCTGTGCTTCCTGTGTCTGTGTTCTTAGTGACCATGGCTCATAACGCCACAAACAGCGCAGAGGACAATGAAGTCTCCGCTACCATGATCATCCCAAATGAGGTTCCCGAAAATAAAGTGTATAATCCCAGGAATACGGTGAGAAATTACATTTTTATTTGTTCCTTCCTTGGTGTTCACATGTTTTGGGAAAGGACAGAATCATAGTATTTCATTTAAATCAATGTTCACAATGAAACATAACCTGAAACGTACAATCACTGTGAGTCTCAGGCTTCAGAAACACTCAGTTTCACACAGATTTTTTTCAGATCCTCCTACTATGGAGAACCAGTCTCGTTATATGGTCATGTCAAGCACAGAAGCCACACTAAGAGTAGTTTAAATCTTTTGTTTATGAGAGGATGAACTGAGCTGCAAAAAAATAATACAATAATATTGTGAACAGTGAATCTGGCCAAGAATAAAAAGATGGAAATTGGAACAATATCTACTTTTTAAATCAGGAGTGGGACCTCCAGGCCTCGAGGGCCGGTGTCCTGCAGGTTTTAAATGTGTCCTTGATCCATCACAGCCGATGCAGAGGGCTATATGACCTCCTCAACATGTGCTGAAGTTATCCAGAGGCCTTGTAATGAACTAATCATGCGATTCAGGTGTGTTGACCCAGGGTGAGATCTAAAACCTGCAGGACACCGGCCCTCGAGGCCTGGAGTTGGACACGCCTGTTTTAAACAGCTGGTTCTATCTGTCCTCTCTGTCCAATGTTCACATTTTGGACAGAGAGGACAGATGGTTTGAAAGAGGAGTGAAAGAAGCATCTATGTCCACTGTGAGCGACCATCTTTGAACAGAGGCGGGGGTTTACGACACCAACTCTCTGCCATCTATAATCCAGTTTTGAGATCCCTCCCCAGACGCCTTAACGCCCACTCACATCCTGGGCCATCTGACCTCAGGAAATCACATGATAGGGTGGAGCCAGGTTTCACAATGAGCTCACCCGAAACCCTGGCTGATTGTGACCCACATCCATTTTCACACCTCGGCTCATGTGATTAGGTAGAGGATCATCAGGGGGTCCTTTGTCCCTCTTTGGGGGTAAACTTCCACTGGGTTTATATCTGGGACTCTCCACCATTTGACCTTAGAACTGAAGAAGCTTCTCGGATGAGAGGTGAAACGTCTTCAAGCAACTTAAAGAAGTCCAGACGCTTTTCTTTCCAAGCTCCTTTGACTATCTGCCTGCAATTCTCTTCACGCTTCACCACGAGGGGTCAGCAATGAGTCTTTTTAAACACTGTTTTTATTTCTCTGTATAAACTGCAGACAAATGTTGCTCAGCTGGCTGTTGGTCGGAGGACAAGTTTAAAGTTTTAAAAGATTGTTTTTTACAGTTAATATTTTAAATACACGCACTTTACAGTCGATACAGTCGTTGCAGAAAAGGCTGAATTCATTACATTAAGTGCTTTTAAATCTAAACTAAGAATCCTTGAGGCCAAGTCAATAACATGCAACTGTTTCAATTAGACTGACTGTCATTTTAACTGAATTTTTAAATTTTTGTTTGATTTTTATTTTATCATTTTATTTTCCATTTATTTTTGCATGTGTGTTGTTGCTGCCTGTGTTTAATTGAGTAATTTCTATAACTGTGAGACACAGAAACAAAAGAGGTTTTTGATCTCAATGGGATCTTCCTGGTTAAATAAAAGTTTAAAAAAAAAGTAAGTAAGTAAAATTTATTTATATAGCGCTTTTCACGAATTTCACAAAAGTGCTTCACAATACAGAGAATGAAAAAAGAATGAAAATACAACAAATAACAAAAGAATAAATATTTTAAAAATGTGTCTGTGTCACAAACTTCAAATATAAATATGTGTGACCTCTGTGTGACCTCTGTGTGACCTCTGTGTGACCTCTCTCAGGTCTCGAGGACTGGTCAGCCGATTCTGGTCCTCACACTAGGATTGGCCGTCCTTCTTCTTTGGAACTGATTGCCGGAGGAAAGAACCACCTGCCACCAGGTGAGAACAGAGACTCATCACGATGATAGCAGAACACAGCAGATAGACACCGAGATAAAAATGTCACATAAAAAGCAGAAAATATTAACTGGTTTTTAACTGACTCAATATTTCATCTTTTTAATGTATTACTCAATATTATTTTCTTATATTAATTATGTTTTCTTGTTTAGTTTATTATTGGTTCGGTATTCATCTAGGAGTTTGATGGTTTTGATACCAAAACAAACTTCCTGTAAAACTGCTGTGAGCAGTCTTTCCTTTCAGCATCCTGCATCTCCCTCTGCCCTTTTAAATAACCTTTAGTGGTTTGAATATGTGGATGCATGGTAATAAAAAGAGCCAGAAGTTACAACAATCCTCTAAAGTTACATGAAATTGTGGGAAATTGTGGTAGCATGTAAGAAACCTGTGGGCCACCTGGCCCTGTGGGCTGTACACGCGACTCCACAGGTTGAATGGTTTTTCTCTTTAAGGTCAAACATAATGAACATGTTCTGTTTGCATTCCAGACCGCTGAGGGCACACAGGACCAGACAGCGGGACACTTCCTGATGGTCATTAGTGTCATCGATGACCTCACTAATGATCGATCATCAACTACCTGCCCGCGGCACTTCCTGTTTGTTTATATGGATTCTTGCAGCAGGTTTTGTTTTTTATCTGAGCATCTCTGCAGTTTTGTATTATTTGGATGTTTAAGTTCTGCTTGTGTAATAAAATATTTGTATTTGTCTTTGTCTGAGGTTAATGATCAAACAGCAGAGGCAGTGTAAAATTACTAAGAGAAAAAAATCAGAACGTGAAGGTTTAGAAGATGTTAGTGAGAGCTGCTGGGATGTAAGGTTGGAGACAGTGGCACCAACACAAAGACGAAGCAGGATGGATAAAGAAGGAGGAGGAAACCAGCCCAGTGAAGGAACAATGGGCTGGAGGGGTAAGTTCCCTAATCATAATTATGCAAATTCTCATGACCATTGATCAACAACCACTGACCAATGGCCATGAGTACCATTGACCTCCCAGCCCATTGTTCCCTCAGTGGGCTGGTTTCAGTCAATATGCAAATATCCTGTTTATAAGATTGAGACCTGCAGTCAGCTGAGACTGAAGACGTCACCTGGATGATGATGACGAAACGTTTCTCCCACAAAATGCTGATGAACAGATGAACCAGATGAACAGAATCAACTTTTGGAGATTTACTTACCTGGATGATTGAGATGCATCAAGACGAATCACATTGTGGTCTGTGAGGTGCAGCAGTGCCCCCTTTTGGCTGTAAACGGGAACTACAGTCCACTCAGAGAAGCTTTGCCATGATGAGAGTCGAATAGCTGCTTCACCTGCAGCTCAAAGGTTTGCACTTTTATTTCTCTGCACGGCAGAACATCCAGTGATGCTCCAAACAGCTTCTTCAGGGATTATTGCAGACGTTAAGTTGAGAGAAGCTCACAAACTCAACATCTGTCCAAAATGAGAACAGGTTCAACTGGAACACTGCCTACAACACACATCCACCTGTATTCATGCAGTTGGTTTGGTTGATTCTTTGTTGTTTTTGGTAAATATGCAGATGTTTTATTGATATTCAGAAATGCTCATTTAAATATTTTTGGGTCCAAAATCTTTTTCTTTATAAATGTTGCACTGCCTGTTTTCCACATTTAAACAGAATTCCTGTCACGGCGAGTGAGAAGAGCCGCGTGGAAAAGGTAAAGGAGGATCCAAACGCAGGCAGCCGTGAAGGTGATTTATTGAACACGAAGTATAGATAGGCAAACGGCAAAACGGAGAAATAAAACTATACTGGGACAACTAAACTACTGAGCATGAACAAGAACACCAACCTGGACATAAAGGAAGGAAGACGATGGTACATGACGATGACGGCAGGAAACACACAAATGAAACGTGGTGGGTGGACAGACAGACCAGCAACTACAACGACAGAGAAACACAGGGAGATCACACACAGCTGGGAGTAATCAACAAAACGAGACAAGTTGCAAAACAGAACACACTCACATGAGACGCAGACCTTCACAATAAAACAGGAAACAAGAGATCACTACACGAGGACGCAGACAGGACACAGAACTAAACTCACACAAAACCTGCGAACAAAAACCCTAAACCAGAATCACAGTAATATAATACATCACAAATAATCAAAACACCAGACAACCCCAAAACACTCCAACATGCAAAATAAACCAAAACATAAGGAACTCAAAATACTGGGTTGAAACTGACCCAGAACCGTAACGATTCCAGGTGTGACTATGCTCTATGGAGCAAGTTTAATGTGTTTATTTTTATGTTATTGAAGTAAATGAAGCAGCGTCGGTAACAGTGAAACAGGCTGTCACTGACTCTGCTCTTCGTGTAAGTGTCACACACAACATCAGGACTGTTCTTCTAATTATTTTCATGATTAAGAAATAAACATAAAAAGAGCTGAATTTGTTTGTAACAGTTCAGTGATTTTTAATTTACATCAGAAAAATAATACTGTGACTTAAACACACACACGCACACATAACAACAACAAATAAAACCAGGGTGGATAAACCAGCCCGTTCTCACTCTCGGGGCGTACTATACCGACGTTTTGTCAGGTCCCGCGGCGTTCATGAGGAACGCGAAAGGTGACCTTCTGCAAAAGCGTAAAATGTTACGATTTCTCACCCAGCGTCAAATATTACGCTTAGGGAGTGAGAACATGTTGGGATAAAGTAACTCACCACAGCAGGACGCCGTGATCAGAGCGAGGCAGAGAGAGATGGTGACGGGGGGATGTCTTTACCTTATGATTTAAAGCACTTTGAGGCGGCTGTTATTGCTCTGATTTGGAGCAACATGAATAAGACTGAACTGAATCAAACGTCCACTTTCTTCTAAGTAAAGAAGTCTTCTTGGAAGCCAGCCGAGGGGCTGCACCCACCTTCTCCTCCTGCTTATGCAGAGTTTCTAAAAAACAAAACAAAACCGGTAAACCTGCTGAGTGACATAATTTCTGCAGATAATTTACCAAAACTATTTGAACATGTCTGAGCTTGAACCATCCAGAGTCTCTGTGCTGCTGAGCTGAGCCTGCTGCAGGAGCTCTGCTGTGTTTTACTCACTTACTCTTAGATGCTCATAACTCTGTACAGAGCTTCTTGCTTGTGGAGTTCTGGCCTCTGGTTGGTCTCTGACACTTACCCTGTACTTATATTTTATTAATTAAAAGGTGAATATATTTTCTTGGTTAGAAATGTTTGATTTATGGCACGACTTTAATACAAAATTGTATTTTCTTCATAAAATAAAACAAATATTTCAGTAACGAGTGTCCATGAAGCAGATTTGTACAACCATAAAACATGGTTACAAATTAGCTTCATAAAGCAACCGTAAAAAACAACAACATTTGACGGCTGGAGGAAGTTCAGTTTTCAGAAAATATCACCTGTGAAGAGCAATGATGATTTCTAACATGAGACTGGACAGACTGACAGCTGTCAGGCTGCTCTTTCCTTTTTCCTAGTTAAGCTTGCAGTGTTTTTGTTCCTTTCAGTTCTGACGGCCAACACGGACACAGCACGGCGCATCCAACAACTTTCATTTCTGCTTCGTTTGTCACTGCAGGAAAAGAAGACTGGCTGTGGTTTTACGGCCTTTTAAATAACGCTTTAATTTTACTGCTAAGTCTAACATCTGAAGGATGTACAGCAGAAAGACACTCGATCGAGCTTTAATTCACCTGGGTTTATGCAAAATATTTTAAAAGAAGTTGAGAAGTAAGTGCTGATAATTGTTAGGCACGCTAACATAATTCAGGTCAGAGCTGATCCAAAACGCACAAACAATCACTTCACAAATCAAAACGTCAAAGCTTTTATTTTCTCCACGTTTTATTACAGTTTTCATCCCAGATAGCAAGCTAATGTCGTTTTTTGTTGCATTTTCACACAGTGTTTCACTGATGACCGTCTTATCATCACTTTGATCTCTGTCGTTGCTCCGCCCACAGTCAGTTCCAGATTTGAAGGACAGCCAATCCCAGCAGAGGCAGCAGTTTCATCTGACCAATCCCTGAAGCCTGAGAGAGGTCACACAGAGGTCAAATAGTTATTTGACTGATGTGACACAAACACACATGCAGAAATGTTCTTCTGGCACAAATTTCACGCCATAAACTTTATTGTTTTTATACTGAGTAAACTTAAACTGGCCACTGGCAGCCATGCACGCCCAAACTCAAAGGTTAAAAATGCTGGAATTTTCTGATGACGCTTCTTTTGTGGGTGATGCTGCCAACATTCATGAATTGTAATGTCATTAAAAACACTGAGGAACACGACTAAACACTGATGGCTGACCTCTGCTTAGCTGTGCTTAGTTTTAGGATTGTTGAAGTCAAAGTTGAAGTAAACTGTCAGAAATTAAAACCTCCTGAATATAAAGTCGGATTTTTTTTTTTTACTAATTATTTCCAATATTAACATTTGAAGTTTAGAAAATACAAATTTAAGCTCAAACATAAAAAAATCTGGGTTTTCTGATGTTAAACACACGTACAGTTTGGCTGTGTTTAATTTGATCGTTATTACATGACATACAGTATGTGACGAAACAAGGAAAGGAAGCTTTAAGTTAAATATTGCAAATTTGTCCTTCACCAATACGTCTGAAAAAAAAGATGACTCACCTCGTTCATGAGGCCGAGCTCATTATCTAGAAAGACACAAGAAAGCACAGAAGCTGCTGTGAGTACAGCTCAGAAATACTTGTGTTACTAAACAAAGTGTCTGTGTTGTGCAGGTGCTCTGAAGTTACCGTAGTTACTGTAGTCATAGTCTGTAGTGTTATTCTCCGGGTCAATCATTCTTGTATTGGGAGAGCCCGCCTTCTCACTGTTGCCTGGTGATGAGAATTAAATAGAAACAATAAAATGACCTGATGGGACGATGCTATAACCAAAGGCAAGGCAAGTTTATTTGTATAGCACAATTCAACAACAAGGTGATTCAAAGTGCTTTACAGATATATTAGAAACAAAAACAATGATTAAAAATTGATTAAAACAAGCAAACAAACAAACAAACAAACAAACAAACAAACAAACAACAGTATATAAAATCAAAACAGATAAAATCAGTAGTTAAATGTAAGTTTTGAAATTTAAGCTTAAAAGTGTGGATTTGGTGCTTTATTCAAATGCAGCTGAGAACAGGTGAGTCTTCAACCTGGATTTAAATAAACTGAGTGTTTCAGCTGATCTGAGGCTTTCTGGGAGTTTGTTCCAGATATAAGGAGCATAAAAGCTGAATGCAGCTTCTCCGTGTCTGGTTCTGACTCTGGGAACTGATAAAAGACCGGATCCAGATGACCTGAGGGATCTGGAAGGTTCATACCAAAGCACAAACAAGCACAGAAGTTGCCTTCTGAGTGTAGATTTTGACAGTCATGTGCCTCTGAAAGTGTTCTTCGCTCAGTTAGATGTTGTGAAGGAGTTTTGTTAAACAAGGAAATCATTCTGTGGACGTTTGTCAAAGCTGGGAGGGCACTTAAAGAAAGCTCCAGGCGATCCAGGAGAGGAGGACAACTGCTGCCTAAGCAAAAACCTGTAGTGATGCCTTATGTGTCCGGAGTATTGGAACAGCTGAGACGCCTTTTTTCTAAACATCACGTCTCCGTGGCTTTTAAACCCCAAAACACACTGTGGAAAAATTGCAAACAGAGTAACATAGCTTACGCTGTTAAGTGCCAGGAGGATGTAACATCCTGGACAGGGAGGAACGCTGGTTTGAGGGCGGAGTCAAGGAGGCCATTTACGTGAAAAGGGAAAGACCACCTCTGAATCGAGGAGGGGGCCTAAGGGTCCATCTGTCACCATCTTACAATGCTGTGATTGCAGCCGTTCCCCACCTCTCTGTGAATGGGACTCATGACCATTGATCAGTAGCTGTTGATCAATGATCAATGGTAACTGATCAGTGGTCACTGGTGATTGATCAGATTGATTAATTACTTTATAGGTCTGTTTCTAATTACAGATAGATTTCAGCTGGTGTCATGTTTCATGTTTCATGTGTTCAATACTTTTTCCCCGTCTCATTTCTCATCATTGCACATGACTCATGTACATCTAATGGTTTTATTTCTTTGCTTGTGTGGATTGGTTGTTACCAACATCTGGTGAGAATTTCATGTCAGTAGCACCATTTAGAGTTCAACACTTATTTTACCTGCTGCAATATATATTCATGCGTGTTGTTATGTTGAAGTCTTATTTCAAAAATATTAAATTCATTTTTCATCTCAAAAGTTGACACATGGCAGTTTGGGGCAGCATTCTTCTTTGCAGAACCTCTCGAGTTCTAACAGGTTGGATGGCGAGCATTCCTGCAGGCCAATTTCAGATGCTAACTCATGTTTAAGCCTGGACTCTGAGCACCTCAAGGACATTCACAGATGGGCCTGTGAAGCACTGAATACTTTCTGGATGCACTGTATGACGAGGCTGGATGATTTCACAGTGTTTGCATGTTATACCCACATAGCTACATCTTAGCCACCTTATTTCCTCTTTTCTTCATGTCTGCACTCTAAATCCAAACCCACAGATGCAACGTTTCTGAGGCTTGACTACAAAGAAGAACACTTAGTTCCATGAATACACTCATACACACATTTTGCAGTGCAGCTTTTTTTTTTTTTGCAGCTTTTTTGTACAGCCTGCTAAAATATGACTTTTTGTTCAGAAGTGTTTTTTTATTTCATGACAACAATTTAGTTTTAATGCAGATAGATGATGCTGTCATTAGATTTTTTGTTTGTTTGTTTGTTCGTTGTTGTTTTTTAACAAATTTTATCCTTAATGCCAACGACATGTCAAGTAAAGTAGATCAGCACCTTGAAATGACCTGGTTTTCTACCACATATTTTTAGAGAAAGACGTCAACAACCGTGAGCATCATGGAGCAAGTCGCTTAGGCTTTCAGTTCAAGGGCGAGTCCACAAGCGGTTTATAAAGAGATGTCGTGGATTACAGTGTTGTTTAGCAATTTTAGTCTATAAGCCAAACAAAAAACTCACAATAACTCTTCAACCTGTAACTGAAAGACTGCAACACACTTCTTCATGAATCTTTCGATCAATATCAGACCTTTGAGTGCAAAAGCAGGTTTAGTCTGTTAATTAAAACAGATATGTGAAAGGTTATAGGTCACTCACCACAACAGGACAACATGATCAGAGCAAGCCAGAGAGAGACGGAGAGCAACACATTCATCCTGGACGAGAGACACAAACTGACTGAAAGAGAGAGAGCGCGGGGAGTGTTCAAATAGAAACTCTCCAAACGAGAGAGAACTTGCAGCCTTTAATAACCTCAGCTTTGTGAGTCAGGCCCATCAGGTTTTCTTTTTTTTAGATGAGGCCACGTAAGTTAAAGAAAAAAAGTTTAAGGGCCTGGAGGAGCGACGTGAAAGAAGCAAGTAATGAACTTTAGAAGTAAGTGCCAAAAAGTTGATCCTGTTCATCTGGACGTTTTCAGTGGGAGAAACGTTTCGTCACTCATCCAAGTGACTTCTTCAGTCTCAGCTGACTGCAGAGTTTCCCAATCTCAACAACAGTACATTTGCATAACGTAAGCAAGCAAGGAATTTATGGCACTTTCAGAACAACTCCCAGCTGAAACAAAGTGGTGTACACTTGACATGCCCAAAAATGATACCTTTAATAAGTATACAAACATTGTCATAGAAAGTCTAAGGAGCTTGGAAAGAAAAGCGTCTGGACTTCTTTAAGTTGCTTGAAGACGTTTCACCTCTCATCCGAGAAGCTTCTTCAGTTCTAAGGTCAAATGGTGGAGAGTCCCAGATCCCACATAAGCCGAGGTGTGAAACTGGGTGTGGGTCACAATCAGCCAGGGCTTCAGGTGAGCTCATTGTGAAACCTGGCTCCACCCTATCATGTGATTTCCTGAGGTCATTTGGCCCAGGATGTGAGTGGGCGTTAAGGCGTCTGGGAAGGGATCTCAAAACTGGATTATAGATGGCAGAGAGTTGGTGTCGTAAACCCCGCCTCTGTTCAAAGATGGTTGCTAACAGTGGACATAGATGCTTCTTTCACTCCTCTTTCAAACCATCTGTCCTCTCTGTCCAAAATGTGAACATTGGCATCCTCGAAAGAGTGACCTTTGACCTTTAGATGCAGATGGACAGCTGAGTCTTGTCCTGTGGAGGTGGCTCTTCTGTGTTGTGCCATGCGCTTGTGAAGTGGCTGTTTGGTCTCTCCAATGTAGAGGTCTGAGCATTCCTCGCTGCACTGTACAGCAAACACCACATTGTTAAGTTTGTGTTTTGGAGTTTTGTCTTTCGGGTGAACCAGTTTGTGTCTGAGTGTGTTGCTGGGTCTGAAATGCACCGGGATGTCATGCTTGGAGAAAACTCTCCTGAGTTTCTCTGATACACCGGCTACATAGGGGATGACAATGTTGTTGTCTGTCCTTCTTCCCTCGCTGGTGTCTGGTCTTCTTTTCTGTGCATCTTCACTGACTTGATGAAAGCCCCATTAGGATAGCCGCACGTTTTGAGTGCTTCCTTTACATGTGTGTGTTCCTTCTTTTTCCCTTCAGGCTTAGAGGGAACATGTTCTGCCCGGTGGTGTAGGGTCCTGATTACTCCAAGCTTGTGTTTCAGAGGGTGATGGGAGTCAAAGAGGAGGTACTGGTCCGTGTGTGTGGGCTTCTGGTAAACTTCAATGTTGAGGTTGCCGTTCTCTTCAACGTGCACGGCATAGTCCAGGAAAGGCAAACAGTTATCGGTGTCGATAGAAAGAGATAACATCAAGGAACACCATAGTTCTTTCCGTTTCAGTACTTCCACATTGACACAGTGCGCACTGAGAACCTGAAGTTCTGTGAATTTGTTGATATTGAAAACAGAACAATGCTTTCTCACAGCTTTGCTCCGAGGCATTGAGAGGATGATACAGATATTTTCACCCATAGTGATCAAGAAGTTTTTTGAAGATGACTTCAGTGAGATCTACCTCTGGCACATGCACTCACTCATGTCTGTGTTCCACACAAACATTCAAGAAGTGGAGATATCACCTGAATTTCAGGAGCGGGACCACTCCTCGTTCACGCCCCGTCTGGCCTCAGGCTAGAAAAACCCCTTCTCCAACACCCGCTGTTCTCATTTTCATGCCCCCTGCCCCCCCCCCCCCCCTTTTTCTTTCCTCTCTTCTCCTCTCCTCTCCTCCCTTCCTTTCCTCCCTTTATTTCTCGTTAGTACAGGGGGATCCGCCCGGCCCGAGAGCCGTCGCCAGTCCCCTTCAAGCCCTTCCCCAAACCGCAGCACTAATCACTAGGGATGGGTATTGATTCAAGGTTCAAGGTTCAAGGTTCAAGGTTCTTTATTTGTCACATGCATAGTTATACAAGTATAACACACAGTGAAATGTAGCCTGACACGCTCCTCGACATGTGCAAAAAAATTGATAAGATTTTCACGATTCAGATTCCATTTTCGATTCTGTTTAACGATTCGATTCTTCATCGATTCTTTTTAAAAAGGAGAACACTAAGGTCGATTATCTCAGAACTTTGTTTTATATCTTCTCTTTGAACAAGATAGAAATTTAGGAGTAACATGGCCTTACAAACCCAGCAGTGAGATCTTAAGAGATCCAGCCTGCGGCTCTTCAATGGGGTGTCACAGGGTCCCCGGGAAAAAACATTGTAAATGTAAAATAATAAAATAAATATTCTTCTGTAGCAATAACAAAGTATAACATAAATCATTCTGTAGCAATTACACAAGAATATCCAGTAATGTCCCTGCCTACAATTAAACACATTCACTTACTGAAAATCATCTGCTGTGGCAAATGGGTGCAAACCTTTGACCACAAACTGAGTCACTGCTCGGTGACGTTCGTCTATCCTGGCCTGAAAGGAGACGCTACCGGCAGACTGCAGCGAGAACTGGCAGCATCTGAGCCAGACTCTGTCTCTCTCATCATGGTCACTAAATGCACAGTAATGGCAGGTTTGTAATAAGGCAGATCGCACTAACATAATATGCACTGTTAGTTGATTATTTACCTGCCGCATTAACGGGAGAGGACGTGCAAACGTTACCGCTGCTGCTGGGTTGAGATTCACGAGTCCGGAGCGGAATTAAAAACACGACGTTCATTTAAGGTTATCACGTGTTTTGTGAGCAAATGCTTTTGATATTCGTAGTGTTTCCTCCCTTAAATGAAACATCTACTTTGCAAGTATTGCAAGTTGCCCTGTTGTCATCTGTTCTCATAAAGTATAACCAAACTTTTGAGCGTTTGAGCCGCTTACGCGCCGTGTTTCCTGCCAGGTAAATGACGCTCCGCAACGTGGTGACGTCATTCGGGGTGACTGGAATCGATAAGGGAATCGTTTGCAAAAATGGCAAACAATTCCAAGGAACTGAAACAGTGGGAACCGGTTCTCAACAAGAACCGGTTTTCGATACCCATCCCTACTAATCACACTTCCTCATTCCTCATTTCCCATCGTTATCAAGGAAGTAGTGCCTGCTAGTGAAATGGAAAAAGAAAACCTGAGGTTAAAAAAATGTTGAACAGCATCCACACCATTCTTTATGAACGTAAGAGCAACAACTTCATGTCCTTTAAAGTTAAGGGACTACTTGTGTGCCGATGGTGCGCATCCTGCCCGGAGTGTCAGCTGGTTAACCAGCCGGCCATCCCAAATGCACCTTTGTGCCTACTGCCGTTTGAGTGCATATGCATGGGCTTCATTGGGCCATTTCAGTGGACTGCATTGCTTTTGTCACCCTTTTTAACTGAGTAATCTGAATTGATCAAATACGCAGTAATCTGTCATCTAAAGTCGAATAAAAACCAAATATGTGGAATCTACTCTTGTTGGGTTCAGTCAGGATCGTAGTGGTAACTCAACTTAGAGAAGAAAAACCCTCCACTCAAAATGAGACACTGACAATGACTTAAAGGAGAAAAGAGATTTGAGTGTATTCACACATTTAAATTGCCCAAAAACACATCGACATGAACCCAAACCATTTGAATTATTGCAAACATGTAGTTCACCACAATAATTCGCAGCAGATTTCTACCACATAAAAAACCAGCCGGTATATTCTTCACGGAATACATTAACTCAACACGGTACAGGACTGAACCTTTCACAACAGCTTTTTGCATCTTTCTCCGTGCAGGCGGGTGCAGTGAAAGAAAGTTACCGTGAGCAGCTCTATGGACTATGAAGTGATATGGTCGCACAACCTCCTTAAAGCGTGGAGAGAAGCTGAACCTGCTTCTCTGGTGAGGATGGTTTAAGAAAGATAAGTTGGGGCCAGAGGTGCCAAATTGCACATATCTATTTTGATAACCATCTCACACAGAGAGCAGATGTTGCTGCAGTACGACTCTCATAGAGCATCGTTTTGAAACGCAGCCTGGTGTGACGGTACGTTCACGGCCCTACATGAACATAAGAGACTAATTGTTTTGAAAGAATTGACTAAAATGCTGAAAACGGGAGTGATAAAAGAATCGCACAGGGTGAGGTGTAGCCCCATAGTTCTGGTTGTGAAGAAAGATTCTGTGTCTACCACAAGGTGAACGAAGTTGATGTGTATCCCATGCCCCGGGTGGACGAGCTCCTGGACCGGTTAGGCACAGCTCAATTTTTCGTGACACTGTATTCAACCGAAAGAAGTATGCAGTTGGACGGAGGGAGGTACAGTATGTGGGGTAGCACTTGGGGCAGGTGCGTCCACAGGTGGAGAAAACAGCAGTAATTGCATCATGTCTGCACTCCAAGACCAAAAATCTGTATGTTTGGTCTTTCTGCACATAATCTGTTTATAATTATTCAGCCATTTATATTACCCATATCTGCATATACCAGCATATACATACATTTGCCCATAGTACATCTATATAATTGCTCTTAATGCACTTACTACTCTTGCACTTCTGATTAGATGCAAAACAGTATTTTGTTACCCCATGTTCAAACATGTTTATGACAGAGGTAAGAAGATTCCTGGGGCTGGCTGATTATTTTTGCTGGTTCATGCCCGGGTTTGAGGACCTAACCAGCCCAGAATGGTGCCCCAGATCTAGTCTAGTTGACGGAGCAGTGCCAGGCAGCATTTGTGAAGGTGAAAAAGTCTCTGTTTAGGGAGCCACTGCTCCACACGCCTAATGTCCTGCAGACGGACACCTCGAACAGAGGGCTGGGGGCAGTTTTGTCCTAACAGGTAAGGGTGGTCGGCCGTACATGAGCTGAAAATTGAACGACCAAATAATGAGGTACAACATTGTAGAGAAGGAGTTTCTGGCAATCTGACACGTGGTGATTTCCTGCATTATTACCTCCTGGGACACTCATTCACCCTCTGCTCAGAAAACACCTCGCTACAGTGGCCCCACAACATAAATGATCCCAACACCCAGATCACCCGGTGGAATCTGGCTTTGCAGCCTTTTAACTTCAAGGTGGTCCATAGTGCAGGGACGCAGACGGTTGTGGCCAAAAATAATAAACACAATCACTCCATGAATGAAATAGTTTCAAAAATTAAGTCTTTTATTTTTTATTTTTTATTACAACTTGTGCAGATAAAGCTTCTGTCTTTGGCTCCGCCCACAGTCAGTTCCAGATCAGAAGGACAGCCAATCCCAGCAGGAGCAGCAGTTTCATGTGACCAATCCCTGAGGCCTGAGAGAGGTCACACAGAGGTCAAATAGTTATTTGACTGATGTGACACAAACACACATGCAGAAATGTTCTTCTGGCACAAATTTCACGCCATAAACTTTATTGTTTTTATACTGAGTAAACTTAAACTGGCCACTGGCAGCCATGCACGCCCAAACTCAAAGGTTAAAAATGCTGGAATTTTCCGATGACGCTTCTTTTGTGGGTGATGCTGCCAACATTCATGGATTGTAATGTCATTAAAATTCTGTCATCAGATAAAAATAAGTTGTTGTCATCAACATAAGTGATTAGTTTGTTACAGATGGCGTGCTGGTACCACATCAGAATCCTTATTTAAAGCTTCCTTTATTCCTCACAGCACAGATTCAATGAAGCGAACATCACTCAGATATTTTCACCATATTGAGATGATAAAAGCTCAAAGCTGCTCCACATCATCGTTCTACAACAAGCTTACAGGCTTGTGTTTGAGTCCAGGTGACATACGTGACACAAAACCACAAACATGCAGACGGGACAGAAACTGTTTATCAAGCGTCTGCAGGAAAGTTAGACCAACTAAAAAGCCACAAGTAAGTGACGGGCTTACACGCCAGCTTTACTTGTAGTTTTGAAGTAGTTTTGAAGTAACGTCGGAAAAATAAAAGTCAGCTAAACACTGATGGCTGATCTCTGCTTAGCTGTGCTTAGTTTTAGGATTGTTGAAGTGAATCCAGCGGGCATCTGTCAGAAAACCTCCTGAATATAAAGTCGGATTTTTTTTCTAATTATTTCCAATATTAATGTTTAAAGTTTTAAAAAGTACAAATTTAAGCTCAAACACAAAAAAAAAATCTTTGGATTTTCTGATGTTAAACACTCATTTTGTGACATGTGTAATCAGGATTTCTGGAGGTGTTTCAGTGTGTTTTTGCAGTTCAGCTGTGTTTAATGTGATCGTCCACAGTTATTACATGATAGTATGTGACAAAAATAAGGAAAAGCAAAATAACCAAATAAATCTTTTCCAGTTTTAAGTTGTAAATCTGTCCTTTACCAGTACATCTGAAAAAAGATGGCTTACCTTGTTCATGGGGAAAAAATCTAGAAAGACAAGAAAGCACAGAAGCTGCTGTGAGTACAGCTCAGTAATAGCTGTGTTACTAGATAAAGTGTCTGTGTTGTGCAGGTGCTCTGAAGTTACCATAGTTATTGTGGTCATTCCCAGTGTTATTCTCTAGGATGTTATCGTAGTCATAATAACCGTAGGAGCCATGATAACTGTAGTAATAATTCTGCAGGAATGCGATTTCTTCATGGTGCAAGTTTTCCTTTTCAACGATTCCTGGCGATGAAGATTAAGCAGAAACATTATAATCATGTCACCTGATTGAAAGTGGGCTAAAAACAAACAACCAACAAACTCTACAAGCCTGGCAGGTTTTTCAGTTATTGAACTTTTTAGTTTTAATGTACCAAATATTAATTTAGTGGTATGACGTTGTTTAACAAATTTCCTGTACTGATCTCTCTCATGTAATTGCATTAAAAAAACAGGATGTTAACGAAACATTCTGTAATTAGTTAAGATGGCAGTTGGGGTCAAGACCGGTGGGAGTGAACCCTGATGTGACGTTATGATGAGCAGAGTAAGAGCAACCCAACAGGATGGCACCGGATCTGACATAAACGGTAGTAACCAGACCGAAAAGCAGCGCACATTTCGGTGCTTTTTTTCCCCTGAGCTGTGATACACTTTGGATTCTAGCCAATCATTTTACCTTTCCGAGGATAGTAGGCGGGTCCAGGTACGTATGTTCTGTTAGAGCAGAGCTACAGATTAAAAATGCCCAAAGCGAAGCGGTCAAAAGTCTGGCTGTACTTCACAGCAAAAGATGTAAACTCAGCAGCAACAAGTGCTTTAAGCTGATACTGTGATACTGTCAAAGGAGGTAACACCAAGAATCCGATGAAACACCTGGTGACGTATAGCATTTTGTTAAAAGCCGAGAAATGCGCCGTATTTGGTAGCTTGCTGCGAGACCTCACACCGAGCGCATCTACTGCGGGTGTGGTGCCTGTTATCGGACCCGGAGTTAGCAACATCCCCCAAAAACACGAAGAGGAGAGTCCTGGCCCCTAGCCCTGCCAGTGTAGCAGAAATGATGAGGATGATGATGCAGCAGCAGCCGTTCTTCTCTGCGTGAGTAGCTTAATGTTGTTCGTGTGTAATTTACGTTGAGTAGGCTAACCACATTATTACATTAATGCATGTAAGGTGAACTAGCAAACATCATCGTAGCTACATGCGGCTGTCCTCTTGTTTGATGGCAGATGCTCCCTTCACCCTGGACAAAAAGGCTAAAATGACCAAAGAAAAAGTGGAAAACAGTTAAACATGAGAGGTTCTTGGACAAAGTTTGTGTTTTTTCCATTGTTTAAGCACCGGTTCGAGCACCGTTTAAGCACCGGCACCGTTTCAAAAGTACCAGTTTGGTACTGGTATCGGATAAAACCTAAACGATATCCATCCCTAGTAATAAGTAACTAATTACTTCTGAAAATAAGTAACAGAATTATTTTCTTGGAGAAGTAATCAATAATTATTATTTAACTACTATGTTCAAGTAACTTGACCAACACTGCTGATGGATGACCTCCATGGAGCACGTCTGAAGACTGTGCATGCTTAGTTTTTAGGACTGTTGAAGTGAATCCAGCAGTTAGTGTTGCCAAAAGTTTGGAAATAATTAGCAAATAATCTTATTTTAAGAAATAATGCAGAAAACATCCTGATTCCCTCCAAAAAAGGACAGGCGTGATCGTTCTCTCAATCAGCATCACATCTTTCATGTAAAACAGCTTAAATCCACACTGGATTTTAGAGGGATTAAAGGATGTTCTGGTTCCAGTTCACTCACCACAGCAGACTAACATCATCAGAGACAGCCAGAGACAGATGGACAGCAAGACATTCATCCTGGACGACAGACACAAACTCACTGAAAGAGCTTCACGACTTTAAACATCAGACTCAACTGACGAGGAAGTGAAAAAGCGCTGAAAATAAACCTTTGTCTTCTTGTTAGTCTGCTTTAACTTCACATGCAGACTGAATATACTACCAAGGAGTATTAGGGCCACATTAAGAAAGAAAAATATTATTAATCATTTCGAGAATAAAGGCAAAATTTCAAGATTACAGGTGTAATTCTATTTGGATATATGTGGTCAGTGTACGCGGGGAAACTGCGACCCTCAAGGAAAAAACAAAAATGTGTGGCGAGTAGAGATGGACTGATTCGATATTACATATCGGTCCGATACTGACCTAAATCACTGGATCGGATATTGGAGAGAAATAAAAAATGTAATCTGATCCATTAAATATCACAAAAACACCTCACAAAACTTGTGACATGGCGTAACTCGGCTCATAACCATAGCACGTCGAAAGAGTATGCGTCATGTGACAGAGCGGCTGTGGCGTGCGAGACCTGATGGCGGTCTGGTTGAGCATTTGGAGCCTCGCTACGTCCTTCCAAACCGGCATTTCATCTCTGAGAGAGCTATCCCAGAGAAGTAAAGCAAGTGTGTAAGTTCATGTCTGAATGTTTTTCAAGCATCCCCACGTTAAGCTTAACAATGGAGCGACTGCCTCCCCCTCCCTCTCCTGTTGCTACTTCAATCATGAAATTGATTAATGATCAGCTGATCGGCTTTTCTGTCACGAGTCCGTCTCAGAAAGAGGAAACCAGCGGCTGAACAACAGCAGCACGTTTAAGCTTGATAAGCTGTTGTTAGAATTTATTTAATATTACTTTCTACACCAGGATCTTTTTCTACAGCTGACGTAACTGTGCGGGGGCGGATCTAGCATGGTTTAGCCAGGGGGGCCGATAGGGCATGAACAGGGAAAAGGGGGCACAAAGACATACTTTTCTTTCTTATTCTCATTTAAAATGTCGAGCTTTTAATAAATAATTATCTGAATTTTACAAAGTTTTAATCTGATGTAAAACTGATAGAATTCCTTTACTGTATATAGTAACTATTAACTCTAATATACCCTATTAAGCTATAGCACTTTTTTCTTTGGGAAGGTACCATCTGTGCAGTCTGCAATTCTGTTGAGGGAAGATGCTGAATCTATTTAATTACTGTGGAAGAAAAAAAAATTTACGCCCGGCCCCGCCAATCGGCCACCAGGAGTGAGCCGGTACATACATGAGCGCCCAGCCCCAGACGACAAGGACCACCAACACACCAACGTCTGAGGGCATCAGCCACCAGCAATTATTAATTAGTCAGATAAAAGGCACTGGGGAACTCAGCAACACAAAACGACCTGGACATCCACGGAAGACAACAGTGGTAGATGATCACAGAATTATTTCCATGGTGAAGAGAAACCTGTTCACAAAAGCTGGGCAGAATTCTTCTTTGCAGAACCTCTCAAGTTCTAACAGGTTGGATGGCGAGCATTCAGGCCAATTTCAGATGCTAACTCACGTTTAAGCCTGGACTCTGTCTGAGCACCTCAAGGACATTCACAGACAGGCCTGTGGAGCTCTGTGAATACTTTCTGGATGCACTGTATGACGAGGCTGGATGATTTCACAGTGTTTGCATGTTATACCCACATAGCTACATCTTAGCCACCTCATTTCCTCTTTTCTTCATGTCTGCACTCAAACCCACAGATGCAACGTTTCTGAGGCTTGACTGCAAAGAACATTTTCATCAATACACACATTTTGTGCGCTAACATCAGTGCAGCTTTTTTGTACAGCCTGCTAAAATATGACTTAAAACATCTTTTTGTTCAGAAATGTTGTTTTATTTCATGACAACATTTTTGTTTTTATGCAGATAGATTATGCTGCCATTAGTTTTTTTCTAGGTTTATCTTTAATGCTGCTTACACTCCAGTTTTACTCTTAAGTGTAAAAACCAGAACATGTCAAGTAAAGTAGATCAGCGCCTTGAAATGACCTGGTTTTCTACGACATATTTTTAGAGAAAGACGTCAACAACCGTGAGCATCATGGAGCAAGTCGCTTAGGCTTTCAGTTCAAGGGCGAGTCCACAAGCGGTTTATAAAGAGATGTCGTGGATTACAGTGTTGTTTAGCAATTTTAGTCTATAAGCCAAACAAAAAACTCACAATAACTCTTCAACCTGTAACTGAAAGACTGCAACACACTTCTTCATGAATCTTTCGATCAATATCAGACCTTTGAGTGCAAAAGCAGGTTTAGTCTGTTAATTAAAACAGATATGTGAAAGGTTATAGGTCACTCACCACAACAGGACAACATGATCAGAGCAAGCCAGAGAGAGACGGAGAGCAACACATTCATCCTGGACGAGAGACACAAACTGACTGAGACAGACAGAGAGAGAGGGGGGGAGTGTCTAAATGGAAACTCTCCAAACGAGAGAAAACTTACAGCTTTTAATGAGCCTCAGCTTTGTGAGTCGGACCCAACAGGTTTTTTAGGATGAGGCCACTGAACTTAAAGAAAGATGTAAGCCCTGATAATAAAACATAAGGCAGGTCAGAGCTGTTCAAAATAAACAAACAATCACTCGAATAGTTTCAAAAATAAAGTCTTTTATTTTGTCTTTTTTATTACAACTTTCATTGCAGATAAAGCTTCTGTCTTTGGCTCCACCCACAATCAGTTCCAGATTTGATGGACAACCAATCCCAGCAGGAGCATCAGTTTCAGCTGACCAATCCCTGAGGCCTGAGAGAGGTCACACACAAACACACAGGCAGAAATGTTCAAATTTCACGCCATAAACTTTATTGTTTTCATACTGAGTAAACTTAAACTGGCCACTGGCAGCCATGCACACCCAAATTATGGAGACACGTGTTACACGCATGGATGCATGCATCCTCACATATGTGGTGCTATGATAAAGATAAAGACATGAAAATCGTAGCCCCCCCATTTTATTTTATGCTCACGGACACTTTCTTTTGGAAAGGCCACTGTTAATGTCGATTGTACTGTTCGCCAGCAGGGGGCACTCAGTCTCGAACGCATCGGTAGCTGGCGCTTCACGAGTGTTAGTCAGTAGTGAAGATGCAGCGTACGGCCCGCGCAGAAAGAACTGATTGACTGTTTTTCTGTTTTTCTACAGGTAAGCTGGGTGGGATGTTATAAAAGTGACAGACCGCAGTGGCGGCTGATGATGAAGGTCTTGTAGTGTGACAATGTTAGGCTGGAGATTTAATTCCCAAGTTTATCCAGTTGTTAGACTGTGCCGAGAGTCTTTGATTTCCATACAGGTATTTTTTGGGTCAAAGCCACAATATATGTTTTGCACAATAAGAGAAAGTGACTGAATGTTCAGTTCAAGTCAAGAACAATGTTTAGTTGAAAAGGATGCAGGTTGATAAATGCAGTTCAGGTTGATGAATAGATGAAAACAAGATAAAACTGTAATGAGAGTTCACTCTGGTATTCGTGCATACAGTAAAATGTACTTTTGTGATTGGGCAGTACATAAAAGTGTTGCGTGTGACTATGAAAGTGTAAAGTTTAGAAAAAGTAAGGTCATTGTCACTAGAAGAAGTGTTAGTCAGTAGCGAAGAGGCAGCGTACGAACTAAAAGAAAGAACTGGTTAACCTGTCGTTTTTCTATTTTTCTACAGTTTCTGTGAAAAAGAAATATGTTGCACAGGAGATGAGTTTGCGCATCATTTTCAGCAGTGTCACGAGTACAGTACGTGACACAAAACCACAAACATGCAGACGGGAAGAAACTCAACAACTTTCATTTCTGTTTATCAAGCGTCTGCAGGAAAGTTAGACCAACTAAAAAGCCACAAGTAAGTGACGGGCTTACACGCCAGCTTTACTTGTAGTTTTGAAGTAACGTCAGAAAAATAAAAGTCAGCTAAACACTGATGGCTGATCTCTGCTTAGCTGTGCTTAGTTTTAGGATTGTTGAAGTGAATCCAGTGGGCATCTGTCAGAAAACCTCCAGGCAAGAAAGTGGGATTTTTTTTCTAATTATTTCCAATACTAATGTTTAAAGTTTAAAAAAGTACAAATTTAAGCTCAAACACAAAAAAAAATCTTTGGATTTTCTGATGTTAAACACTGATTTTGTGACATGTGTAATCAGGATTTCTGGAGGTGTTTTTGCAGTTCAGCTGTGTTTATTACATGATAGTATGTGACAAAAATAAGGAAAAGCAAAATAATCAAATAAATCTTTTCCAGTTTTAAGTTGTAAATCTGTCCTTTACCAGTACATCTGAAAAAAGATGGCTTACCTTGTTCATGGGGAAAAAATCTAGAAAGACACAAGAAAGCACAGAAGCTGCTGTGAGTACAGCTCAGTAACAGTTGTGTTACTAGATAAAGTGTCTGTGTTGTGCAGGTGCTCTGAAGTTACCATAGTAATCGTAGTCATAATAAGAAGATAAGTTATAATAAGAAGTGTAGTTATTCGCTGAGAATTCATACATGTCTTCATGGTGTAAGTTTTCCTTTTCAATGATTCCTGGTGATGAAAATTAAGCAGAAACAATAAATTCATGTGACCTGATGGAAGGTGAGCTAAAAACAAACTCCAGACAACCTACAAACTGCTCTACAAGCCTGGCATTTTAGTTTTTTAGTTTTTTAGTTTTTGATGTTCATGGTTTCATGCACCAAACATTAATGTAGTGGTATGAAGTTGTTTGACAGAGCAAGTGTCTCCAGGACAATTACTCCAGCAAATTCTTAACAGATCTCTAAATTTCTTTTTAAACAATCTTTTTAAAAACTTATGAAACTGTAACTGCAGTAATGCAACAAACATCTTCTGACGTCCAGTAAAGTCACGATGGATCAATCAGCTGGTCGACCTCTGTGGAGCAAGTTTGCTTTTTTAGGACTGTTGACGTGAATCCATCAGTTAGCAAAATGATTTGTAATTTTAATATTTAAAGTTTCAAAGCAGCTGCAGCAGTTTATAAGAAATAATGCAGAAAACATCCTGACTGCCAAAAAAAGAACAGGCGTGATCATTCTCTCAATCAGCATCACATCTTTCATGTAAAACAGCTTAAACCTGCAGCAGATTAGGATTAAAGGATGTTCTGGTTCCAGTTCACTCACCACAGCAGACTAACATCATCAGAGACAGCCAGAGACAGATGGACAGCAAGGCATTCATCCTGAACGACAGACACAAACTCACTGAGAGAGCTTCACGACTTCAACAAGATGACAAAGGTTTATTTTAAGCACTTTTCACTTCCTCATCAGCTCAGTCTGTCTGCTTTTTACATGCAGACAGACTGAATATACTTCCAAGGAGTATTAGGGAAACATATTATTAATCATTTCGAGAATAAAGGCAAAATTTCAAGATTACAGTTGTTGTTTCAAGACCCTTCTATACCCTCTGAGTGAGTGAAATGGTTTCTTTTAGCTGATAAACACAGTGTGTTGATGAGTATAAGGACGCTGAAAAGAAAAAGCTGAGTCTGCTCAGACAGAAAAACAAATTCAGAAGAGGGGATGCACACAAAGAAAAAAAAAGAGGATGTGGTATATCATAATACAGTTAATACATTTGTTTCACTGACCCATCCTAACAAGGCATTTCATAGAGATTACAGCAAACATGTTACGTTTCAACTTTAATTTTAAAATTTCAATTTTATTCTCAAAATGATCGAAAATATTTTTTATTTTCTTAATGTAGCAATAATACTCCGGTGTAATCTCCAAAAGTGGGTTCTGTTCATCTGGACATTTTCAGTGGGAGAAACGTTTCGTCACTCATCCAGGTGACTCTGCTGACTACAGGTTTCCCCGCCTTATGTATGAATTTTGGTTTGTGCTTACTGACCTCGAACTGATGTTATGTGCTACACGATGCTCAAAAATCTTTCAAAAAAACTTTTAGTGCCACTTTTCGGAGCATTACGGTTACTGTTGCCAGGAGCCTCGCGGAGTAATACGCACTGTACTTCAACAAAACATTACCGTGTTGTGTATGTATAACGACTTCAAAATGGCACCTGCGAAGAGACACGCTTACGAAGCGGATTTTAAACTCCGAGCAATCAGTTATGCAGCAGAAAATGGAAATAGAGCAGCTGCGAGACAATTCGGCATTAATGAGTCGATGGTGCGCAAGTGGAGGAAGCAAGAAGATGACCTAAAACAAGTAAAGATGACCAAAAGGAGTTTCCGAGGGAACAAGGCGCGATGGCCGCAGTTAGTGGACAAAATTGAACAGTGGGTTATTGAACAGAGAACAGCAGGCAGAAGTGTCTCTACAGTCTCTATTCGACTCAAGGCAACAGCGGCAGCACCTGACATGCAGATCAACGACTTTCGAGGGGGACCTTCTTGGTGCTTCCGTTTTATGAAAAGGCATAATCTCTCAATCCGCACAAGAACTACCATCTCACAGCAACTGCCAAACGATTACAAAGAAAAGTTGGCCATTTTCTGCACGCACTGCCAGAATAAGATCACTGAAAAGAAGATCCAGCTAGAACGCATCACTAACATGGACGAGGTCCCCCTCAACTTTGACATCCCCGTGAACTGTACTGTCGAGAAAACAGGGACCAGTACGGTATCTATACGCAACACAGGGAACGAGAAGTCATCCTTCACTGTAGTTCAGGGCTGCCAAGCTAATGGCCAGAAACTACCACCAATGGTCATTTTCAAGAGGAAGACTTTGCCAAAAGAAAAGTTTCCGGCCGGCGTCATCGTCAAGGCTAACTCAAAGGGCTGGATGGACGAGGAGAAGATGAGCGAGTGGCTGAGTTTATGTCAAGAGACCGGGTGGCTTTTTCCACAAATCTCCGTCTCTTTTGATCTACGACTCCATGCGCGCCCATCTCACCGAGGCTGTCAAAACCCAAATGAAGCAAACTAATTCGGAGCTTGCTGTCATTCCGGGTGGATTAACCAAAGAACTCCAACCACTAGATATTGGTGTCAACAGGTCGTTCAAAGTTAAAGTACAAGCTGCGTGGGAGCATTGGATGACAGAAGGCGAACACACGTTCACCAAGACAGGGAGGCAACGCCAAGCGAGTTACGCTGCTATCTGTCAATGGATCGTGGATGCTTGGGTTAAGGTATCAGTCTCAAGTGTCGTCCGAGCTTTCACGAAGGCTGGAATAATCACTGAACAGCTAAGTAACCGCAACAACTGATTCAGATAATGATGAATGATGTTTAACTTATCTGATTGTTTTATTTTGCTGAATGCACTTTAAATGCCTTTTAATCCGGCGTGAGAGGGATCCGGGCATCGTTGATACCGAAATTGCGCAGCTGTTTACCGTAACTCAGACACGGAAGGTAAAGAATTTGATGGAATTGTGGAAGTTGAATGTACTGGCAAAAGTAAGTGTATTTTTCAATATTGAATGTGTTACAGCTTAACAGTGTTAAGAGTTAATGTGAATGAGCTTACTAAAGGTCAAGTTATCTGACTGTTTTGTTTGTCTTAATGCACCTTATAATACGGTACACCTTATGTATGAAAACAGACCCAGTCTTCAACGGTGCGCCTTATAGTGCGGAAAATATGGTATATCTATTTTATTGCTAAAGCACTTTCTGGATGAATGCAAACTTCATTTCGTTGCCTTGTAATTGTGACATGTGCAATAACAATAAAGTTGAATTCTATTCTATTCTATTTGCATAATGACTGAAACCAGCCCACTGAAGGAACAATGGGCTGGGAGGTCAGTTCCTTCATCATAATTATGCAAATTCTCATGACCATTGATCAACAACCTCTGATCAATAACCATGAGTCCCATTCACAGAGTTGGGGAATGGCTGCAATCACAGCATTGTAAGATGGTGACAGATGTACCCTTAGGCCCCCTCCTCGATTCAGAGATGGTCTTTCCCTTTCACGTAAATGGCCTCCTTGACTCCGCCCTCAAACCAGCGTTCCTCACTGTCCAGGATGTTACATCCTCATCATTGAAAGAGTGTCCGCTGGCCTGTAGGTGTAAATAGACTGCAGAGTCCTGGCCTGACGAGGTGGCTCTTCTGTGTTGTGCCATCTGCTTCGCCAGAGGTTGTTTGGTTTCCCCGGTATATAAATCCTGGCAATCCTCCTGCACTTAACAGCGTACACTATGTTACTCTGTTTGTGTCGGGGGAGCAGATCCTTGGGGTGGACCAGTTTTTGGCGCAGCGTGTTTGGGGTTTGAAAGCCACAGAGACACGATGTTTAGAAAAAATGCGTCTCAACTGCTCCGATACTTCTGACACATATGGGATCACTACAGGTTTTCGTTTAGGCAGCGGTTGTCCTTCTCTCTTGGATCAGTTGGAGCTTTCTGTAGGAGCCTTTCCAGCTTTGACAAAAGTCCAGCTGGGATAACCACATTTATTCAGGGCCTTCTTGATGTGCTGTTCTTCTGCCTCCCTGGCTGCTGTGTCAGTGGGGATGGTGTTCGCTCTGTGTTGTAGCGTCCTGATGACTCCCAGTTTATGCTCCAGTGGATGATGAGAGTCAAACCTTAAATAGTAATCCGTATGTGTTGTTGATCAATGGTCATGAGAATTTGCATAATTATGATTAAGGAACTGACCTCCCAGCCCGTTGTTCCTTCACTGGGCTGGTTTCAGTCATTATGCAAATGTCCTGTTTATAAGATTGAAACCTGCAGTCAGCTGAGACTGAAGAAGTCACCTGGATGAGTGACGAAACGTTTCTCCCACAAAACGCTACGACCAGATGAACAGAATCAACTTTTGGAGATTTACTTACCTGGATGATTGAGATGCATCAAGACTCTGGTGTAATATACAGACTCATACAGTGGGATTTTATATGGTTTGATTTCCTTGTAATAAATTTGACCTTTTTGGCTGATTTCCAGCTTCAGGTATTTACTGAAAAAAAAGAAATAAAAGTCCATATTCAGCTTATAGCCATTTATGCAGCCTCTAAATTCATCACGCAGTTATGTGAAGACAAAATAGACAATTATGCTCAAAAAACAAGCCAATAAAATAAAACCACCAAAAACTGTTGCACATTTGACAACTTTCACTTCTGCTTTCGTTGTGTCTGCAGGAAAATGAAAGTCGCCCGCTTAAAAGCCTCAAGATGGTAAAAGTCTTGCTGTGGCTTTAAAATCCCGCTTTCATTTTGCTGATGAGTCTAATGCCTGAAGAACGCGTTGTACTAAAACATAGTAGAGCCGACTTCTACTTGTTCCTTATGGTCAATTATAGGCCAATCTCCAACCTTCCTTTCATATCAAACATCCTTGAAAGAGTAGTTGTCAAACAGCTAACAGATCATCTGCAGAGGCTTATTTGAAGAGTTTCAGTCAGGTTTCAGAGCTCATCACAGCACAGAAACAGCTTTAGTGAAGGTTACAAATGATCTTCTTATGGCCTCTGACAGTGGACTCATCTCTGTGCTTGTCCTGCTAGACCTCAGTGCAGCGTTCGATACTGTCGACCATAATATCCTATTAGAGTGATTAGAACATGCTGTAGGTATTACAGGTACTGCACTGCAGTGGTTTGTATCATATCTATCTAATAGACTCCAGTTTGTGCATGTAAATGGAGAGTCCTCTTCACACACTGAGGTTAATTATGGAGTTCCACAGGGTTCAGTGCTAGGACCAATTCTGTTTACATTATACATGCTTCCCTTAGGCAGTATCATTAGAAGACATAGCATACATTTACACTGCTATGCAGATGACACCCAGCTCTATCTGTCCATGAAGCCAGATAACACACACCAATGAGTTAAACTGCAGGAATGTCTTAAAGACATAAAGACCTGGATGGCCGCTAACTTTCTGCTTCTTAATTCAGATCAAACTGAGGTTATTGTACTCGGCCCTGAAAAGCTTAGAAATATGATATCTAACCAGATTCTTACTCTGGATGGCATTACCTTGGCCTCCAGCAACGCTGTGAGGAACCTTGGAGTCATTTTTGACCAGGACATGTCCTTCAACGCACATATTAAACAAATATGTAAGACTGCTTTCTTCCATTTGTGCAACATCTCTAAAGTTAGAAATATCCTGTCTCAGAGTGACGCTGAAAAACTAGTTCCCCTCCCTGAGCCTAGTTCTAGGATACTCCAGTGAGGTTTCTGATAAATCTAGTACTCTGTGACTGTATCTGATGACTGGCAGGTCATAAGTGTTGATAGATCTTGTTCTTACCGTTCAGCTGACTCCTCAGGACTTGCCTGACCCTCTGCAGGTACTTGGTGGTTGCAGCTTTCCTAGCAGCCTGTTCATGGTTCCTATTTTCCTGTGGGATTCCCAGGTACTCATAGGCGTCCTCAGTGTCTGCAATGTTTCCTTCTGGTAGTGCAATCCCCTCAGTTCGGAGTACTCTTTTTTGGGAAGATTGACTGTTTGGATTTTGATTATTTTTTTCCCCCTGAATAATAAACTGCCTCTTTTATAAACTGCATTTTCTGTTTTCTTTGTTAATATTTAAATTTCTTTGATGATCTGAAATATTTATTAAATATTATTAAGTTTGACAAACACACACAAAAAAAAAATAGGGGGTGGGGATGTAAAAGCTGCAGAGTTTACAGTGTCAGTACTTTATCTGTGTTTTATACCCACAAAGCTAGACGTTTAGACACCATCTGTGCTCGAAATTCAAACTGATGTGAACATTGTTACGGCCCTGGCAGAGCGGCCTCCTGAAGTTGTCTGTGTGGGCGTGTCCGACCATCTCTCCTGCCTTAGCTGCCACCTTTCTTTTGTGCAGCTGACTCTCGTCAGTAATTAAAAGTATTTAATCCCAGGGAAAGGTGAGCTCTGAACCAGCGTGCCATTAGTGTGGTTGCAGCTAGTGAGCTGTGTGGTTGTGTGGTTGCAGCTAGTGAGCTGTGTGGTTGTGTGGTTGCAGCTAGTGAGCTGTGTGGTTGCAGCTAGTGAGTTGTGTGTTTGTGTGGTTGCAGCTAGTGAGTTGTGTGTTTGTGTGGTTGCAGCTAGTGAGCTGTGTGGTTGTGTGGTTGCAGCTAGTGAGCTGTGTGGTTGTGTGGTTGCAGCTAGTGAGCTGTGTGGTTGTGTGGTTGCAGCTAGTGAGCTGCTCTCTTTTTGACTTACTTTTTACTTTATTGACCACCGCTTGAGTTGTGTTTGTTTTCCTTAAATGGTGATAGCAGCTTGTCCGTCTCTTTTAGTTGAGCTACTTTAATAAAACTATTTAATTTAACCTTTTTGCCTCCTTGACTCCTTTTTCTGACCCGGACACTTTTTGTTACTTCCCCCCCTCATCGCCTGGACCCTTTTACGGGAATGTAACAACATCACAAACCCACAGATACAAAGTGGCACAGACATGATTACAATCAAAGAAGGAGCACTTAGCCTCATGAATGCACTCATTTGACCTTTTACGTACAGTATGCTAAGATTTTGATTATCATCCTGCCTCTGTAACCTGTTGAGTTACATCATCCCTAAAAACTCCTGCTGTACAGAAGCGCCGAATAACTTGACAAAAACGTGAAGCAGGATAACAATAATGTGAACGCTTAAACATCATTCAGATTAATAACTATGTACACCTTTGTTTGTCACTATTCAAGTCTTTCACATTGCTGCGCTTTAAATGACTTACACAAATGCATTGAGGCATTTCAGAGGCAATGATTCAATGATTCAATGATTAAAATTTAAATTATGATAGTTTTGTATTGAAAGATGTATATTTTCCTTGTAAAGAAGTAAATATGGGTAATAAATAGCACTACCTAAATAGAAGATTGCACAGATTGTAATGAATAAATCAAATATTTTATTAAAGAGTTTCTGTGAAGGACCAAAGCTAATTAAAATTAGCTGCATGAAGTAATCATTAAAAAGTCACAGCAAATATTTTTATCAGTGTGCGTTTTTATTCAAACATTCTTTTATAACTAAATTTCTCATTTAGTTAAAAATCTAAAACACAAATATACGAGACTGAACCTGAGAAGAACTCAGCTTTCATAATAAGATGAAAGAAGACGTGACCATAGAAAGATGCACTAGTGACCTATCCGGTCGTTAAGTGATGACGTGACGAATCCTACTTCCGGGCCTAAAGTAGTCTGCGTTTATGGCTTTTGTGTTGTTAACATGTTTAATGTTTTGTATTTTCTTCTATTTGATCTCAAAAAGCTCCTGAAACAGTCAGTGATCACTGTTGACCTCCCTCGGCTTTTATTACCGCTAATCATTTATTTAAGCTCAGTTTTTAAAACCTTAGGAAGTAACTACAGCCCAGCCCATGCAGCAGTATATGAATGACTAACCTCGTATTGTGGATGGATTATCTCAGTTGTTCTCTGGCTGAAGTTTGGTCCTTTTACAGCATCCTGCCATGCGATTACATTTGTTCCTGACCACCGAGAACACTCACGTTAACTTTTATCGAGTGGAAAAAAAGTTAGCTTGTTTATATTATGCTAACATAGCTGTGTCGCTAGCGGTCACGTAGCACATCATTATATACCAGCTAGCCCAACTTCAGTAACCCTACAAACGTCACTGCTGTTTAGTTTCCTGTCTTCATTTATGTTGGAAGTGATAACAGAGCTGTACGTTTTAATTTGTTTCCAAAACCCCGCAGTCAGGACATGCTATATTGTATTTAGATAGAAGCTAGCGAGCTAACTCCCTGCTAACTTCTAACTCTGTTAAATGGCCGTTTTCATGGATGCCTGGATGTTAAACTCAATTGTTACACCTGGTAGAGCAGAATGCTGATCATTTTATTAAAGATGAAAGACTTTAGACAGTTTTTAACTCTCAGTAATGCCATAGTGATCGTTTGATATATGGACCTGCAGCGGAGTTTAGGCCCAGACACGGCTAGTGACGTCAGACTTAACGACCGGATAGAGGAACTGCAAACAATGACTCCATGAATCAAATGTTGTCAAAAAAGTTTTGTTGGTTTGTTTTTTTTGTCCGCAGATATTTTATTACAGTTTTAGCCAATAAGTGGACGATGTTGGTTTTTGTTCCATTTTCGGTCCTATGTCATTACAGCATAACGTGACATTATGTTGTAATGTAATTTTAACTAAAACGAATCATTGATGACCGTGTTATCGTCACCATGATCTTTGTCAATTCCACATCTGAAGGACAGCCAATCCCAGCAGGAACACGAGCTTCAGCTGACCAATCCCTGAGGCCTGAGAGAGTGAACGACACAGACACACATACATGCATGTTTATCTGGCACAAAAAAGGTGAAATGTTGTATGCTAGCAGCTTCTTTTGTGACTCATGATGCCATCATGTGAGATCTGGATTTGTTTTGCAAACACTGTCTTTGAAACTGTGGCTGTGTTAGAGTGACAGACAGTATGTGACGGAAAATACAGAAAAGCAGAATCAATAAATAAATATTTTCTTGTTTTAAGTTAAAACTATAAATCTGTCCTTTACTGACACGTCTAAAAAAAACCCCAAAAAAACAGGATTTCTCACCTTGTTCCTGAAATTGGACTCATCCTCTAAAAGACAGGAGAAAGCACAGATACTGGCATCAGTACCAAAGTACCAATAATAGACAAAGTGTCTGTGCTGTGTTGGTGCGCTGCTGTTACCTTTAAAAGAAGTGTGGACAAGGTCAGTGCTGAATTCGATATAGTCATAGTTGTAGTCAAGGTCCGTCAAGTTGAAGTCGACAGGGTCGGTCAAGTTGAAGTCATTGTAATCCATCAAGTTGAAGTCAGTATAGTCGGTCCAGTTAAACTCTGTGAGGTCATAATGGTCCCAGTCTTCTTTTTCACTGTTTTCTGTGATAAAAATTCAGCAGAAACAAAATAAAAAGCACGTAAGCTGACAGAAGTTGGCTGACATACACATACACACCCTTTATAAAACAACCCAATTATAATTCATTCTGTATATGTAATAAATATTATTAAATATAGTATTACCCTGGATTAATATTTTATTTAATTAATATGAAGCTTTTTAACAGCTTTGGAAAATAAAGGTCATCTGAACAGTCTGAAGTCTGTGGATGTTTGGAGCTAATTGGTCAGAAAAAAAAAGGCTGTCAGTTTTGCTTTCGGTTTGAAGGCGAGGCCGTGACCTGTGCGCCACATCAGGACATCCCATTAATAACCAGCGAAATCCGCGAAGCAGCCAACTTAATTTTTTTCCAATTGTTATAGACGTTTTAAGACTGTAACCCCCCCCAAACCACACACTTTATACACTTTTCTCAGACAGGCATGAACATTTACACACTTTTCTCTCTTGTTTAAACTCTCAAAGTTCAAACCTTCGTAGAAACAAATAAGTCCAGTGTTATAGAATCAAAGTCACCCGCAGGAGCCTCTGACGCTGCAAAACGTTTCATCGACATTGTTGTGTTTGGTGGAGAAAACTTACAAACATACAGTGCAGCACTTCAGAGTCACGCTGCCAGCGAGGGAAGATTTATGTAAATTTGACAAGCTGAACGCATTCTGTACTGCACAGGAGACACGGCACGATTATTTATAACGGTCCGCAGCCAATCAGGACGCAGAACACAATGCGGGGTTTAAAAAAAAAGAACAAAAAAACAAAAACAAAAAAATAGCCTAAACATGGAAAGTTGCACGCGCACACACACAAAAAAAATCCGCGAGACCGCGTTACAGCGACGGATGACTGTGCAAACAAAGAACAAACACTTTTTTTAAAAATCTCCTATTCACAAAGACACATTTATAACATTAATTTATAATTTATAACATCTAAGCTTCTGGTTGCAGTTCACTCACCACAGCAGACTAACACGCTCAGAGTCAGCCAGAGACAGGCGGACAGTAACGGGTTCATCCTGGACGAGAGACACAAACTGGCAGAGAGAGAGCGTGGGAATGAGATCTGAGTCCTCTGACACTTTAAACAAAAACTTTATTTTCCCACGAAACGAGTTTACCTGTTATCAGCAAGCCCGGACTCGTTAGGTGAGCCAAACACTTTCTAGATGTGACAGTTACATCAAACATAAGGCTCGGGGGCCAGAATTGGACCCCAATCTGCCCCGCTGCTTATGTGAAAAAGGCATAAATTTAAGTGTTTTCATGAGTCGTACAGCTTTTACTAAAGATGAAAATCTACCCAACAGGCATTCATACTAGACTATTGTGAACAGACATACAAACAAGACATGCTGTGGAAGAGAGCCAATAAAAATGCTCCCAGAAGCAGCGTTGCACAAAGCTGCAGACGACAGAAGCAAAAACATCAGCAGCTGCAGGACATGATTCCAGTTGTTTGTCCAGTGAAAGCTCACTGATACTCTGAGGAGGTCATATTGTTTCACACATTTGTTGTCCCGACTATCTCCCTCATGGTCACTCAACTCACACCAACGTCTGTGTTTCTGCAGTCCACACCAGCAACTAACAGCAGATGAGGATAAAATGTATAAGAAAGGAATATAAGCAATGAATTAAATATTAATTAGAAAAAACTCTGCTTTAAAATCATTTTCTTTCTTTGCTTTTCTTTTTTCTTTCAGCCAAAGAGTGTTCATACCTGCATATACGCTTGCTGACTACCAGAGAAAGTAGCGTAAGTAGATGCACTGTCACTGTGCATAGAGGGTTTGGTGGTTTTCACACGTATCTTGACTTTAAGTGGAGAGAGGACATGTGGTTGCTAAACTGTTGCTATGTGCAAGACCAGCACGACCTGTGTACAAGAAACACAGAGAAGTCTGCATGTTTGTTCAGTTACCATAAGCAGTTAACAGCTCGTATTTCTGTGAATGCACAGATTTATTTCTCCTTCAGATTTTTGGTTCTCAGCCGGAAAAGGGCGGAGTGCCCACTCCGGGTCGGGGATGAGTTCCTGCCCCAAGTGGAGGAGTTCAAGTATCTCGGGGTCTTGTTCGCGACTGATGGGAGAAGGGAGCCGGAGATAAAGCGGATGAAGATGGATGGATGGATATTTAGTTTTCCATTTAACTTAGTAAAACTTCACTCGGTTCTTGTGCTCACTGGAACTAAGCTGCTGTTACTCACCGTAAACTCATCTGTGAGGGCTGAGCCGACTAGATTTGAATGTATTTATCTGATAGCAAAACTAAAAAACTGCAACATTTAATGAAGTGTAGATCTGTCACATGGGCAAAGAAAGATTCATTTTATTATTAGTGTTATAATTTTCTTTTAAATTTAAAGCTCGGGACTTTCTGTTTCTGATGTTACTGTCAAAACTAAAACGTTGTCTGACTTTCTGTGTTGGTTTATCTGCTCGTGAGTCAAAGTGACTCTTTAAAGTGTGTGAAAGATGACCTCATGAACAGGAAGGCGCGAGGGAACCGCCGGACTGCGCCTTTTCTTGTAACACTCTTACATCAAAGGTAAGATGTGCAGCTCCTTCGAACTTGTTGAAGTGTCTGCCACATGCTGCACAAACACTTGCTGTGAAGAAGAGATGTGCACGGTTTGTTGGCTCTGCCCCTGACTCCTGTGAAAAACCCTAACCTGCTCGCTATTTACAGCATCAGTCACAAGCCGGGACCGGGGGTCAGTGATGCTGTAGGACACGTTACACAGATTTGTCACTTTCACATATTTATATACTCTCAAAGTCTGCTGCGGATCTCAGTGAGGAGATCCACAGAGATTCAAAGAGTTTCCGATTAGAGCAAAAGACGGCCGATGACCCTCCCATCACCAAAGCAGACTGTTGTCTTAGTTTGATGTGTAAGGATCAACTACTCACTGCATTTTGTACTGTTGAAATTTGAGCTTATTACATATTAACCTTTTATGGGCACAAGCCGGAGTTCACTTAGAGCCAGCAAACCTGGATAAATGTGGAGGGCTGAGTCAGGAAGTGCATGAAATCAAGGATGCAGATAATCAAGGACCAGGTTGATCAGGCCCACGGTGCCGATGACGGCGTCCGGCGTTGTTGGCCAACAGGATATAAGTGGAAACGCTGCTACTGTTTGAAGAAAACACAGGATGAGCAGAGGGGAAAAACATTATGTACAGAGAGGATTCCCACTCTGCTCATCTGGATATGACTATTATTATCATTATTATATTATGTGCACATACTTACAGCTAATGAGGCTGTAGACAGCCTGTTTGTACTTCTTCATGTGCGTCTTAATAAACTTTAATAAGTGATAAATTCCACCGGCTCCCTTTCAGACTTAAAACATTTATTTACGCCATCACAAACGTGTGACACCAACCTCGTGTTTTGTATTTTATTTCAATAAAGAGAGAACATTTCAGAAGAATTGAACATCATTTATTGAGAAAGAAATTTATTTTAATGAATCTATTTGGTGACTGGACTCCGATGGCTGCTGGTGGCCCATCAGAGTCAGACGCTGGTGGTGGTGAAGGTGAACCCTGAGGCTTGGACGGAGCTCGAGTGACTCAGCGGGGTGGGGAGGAGGGAGGCGGGTTTTTAGAAAGGAGAGTCGGAGAGGGAGAATGAAGGAAGAGCACTGAAATTTAAACCGTGCAGAGCGGAGGCTGATTGGCTCAAAGGAGGCGAGCATAAAGATGATTGGACTACACTAACGATGCCAGTGTTGAGAGTGATACAGGATCTATTGCTTTAAAAAAAACTGCTTTTATTAAAATGAAACTTAAATTTAAAAAATGGGGAAGCTTGACTTCCTCTGGCCTCTGGGAGGAAACCCCGCTGCGGTTAATCGAGGTGCAGAGATGTGAAAGAAGAAGCTGAAAGTTGCAGATGCATAACAGGAAGTGAGTTCAGAAATCATCAAATGATAGCTCGTCCTTGGCTCCGCCCACCAATCAATTCCAGGCGTGAAGAATCACCAATCCCAGCAGGAGTACCAGGTTCAGCTGGCCAATCCCTGAGCCCTGAGAGAAGCCACATGGTTCACAGAAGCAAAAACAGCTACTTTGATATGTGATGTTTGACACGGATCCACATTTATGAACTTTATTATTTTTATCCAGACTAAAATTTAAACGTATCAGCTCTGAACCTTTAAAGCTGTGGAATTAACATAATCAACAATAAGTAATCAGTACTCACTATCAACATGTATTTTAATTAATATTTAAAATGTTAAAAGGAGCAACTTCTCTTAAAGTTTAATAATGTTGACTAACATTTACTTTAAGGATGATTTATGGATAATAAAGATTTTATTGCTTTTTGTGTCTCACTGAAACTTATTCTATGATGTCATCGAGAAAAGAGTAGAAAAAAATATCTGAAGCCCAAATTTTTGGCTCACTAGAATTTATTATTTGAACCCTCGACCAGGATAAACACAAAATGTCAGAAAACACTAATAAACAGAATACAGCATATATATAAATGTGAGTTAAATATTGTGAATTTGTCCTTTAACAATGCGTCTGAACATACATGGACATAAAACCTTTTTTTTAAAGCGCTCACCTTGTTTGGGATCATAAGCTGTACCTCTGAAAACACAAAGACACAGAAAAGCACAGATGCTGATGGTAGTGCCATCAAGTCTCAGTTACTAAACAGAGTTTGTGTGTTTGCGTGGGTCTCTGCTGTTACCGGGGAAGCTGGAGTAATCAAAGGTGTGGTCGTTGTAGTCGTAGTCTGTCGGCTGTGTGACTGTGTGATCGGTGGTCAGCTCTTCCGTCTCGTGTCCTGTGGAGGAAAATGAAGCGCAAACATCAACAACATGTGAGCAGCTGGGATTTAAAGGAGGCCGTTTTCCTCTTGCTAACAGCTAAACTTTAAAAGACTTTAAAACAATCCATTCAGCTTTCATGGAGATGTTTGAGCTGTTTAGGAATCACGAGCGTTTTCATGGTTTTTACCAAATGCTGTGCTTTTACTGCAGCTGACCACAGCGCGCTCCCATGTTGAAGAAAATCAACTCCTTTGCTTTGAGAAACTCTTCAGTGTCTTTGGATCGTTACGCGTTTGCACCATGAAGGTCTGTCCGATCCCTCGCTCCGTACACGTCACAGTTCATCTGCACGCGCCGGCTCTGGGCCGTATCTGCTTTGAGGGGAGTACTGTATTTCACAAATTGTTATCTTTGTTTGTATTCAGTATCATGTCCTAAATCTTGGCCACGCAAGCAAAGGTAGCAGAATTTTAATCGTACTTTTAAAGACATTTTAAAAAACTTTGACCTCATTTTGACCTTGAAGAAGAGGTCAGAGGTCCAAAGGGACACGATATACAGAATGTGTATCTATAAATTTCCAACATGTCTGTATGTTGTCAATACAAACAGAAAAAGAAGCAAGTTTAAATAGCTCTATGTAATATATAATTATAAATATGAGAATATACATGATGTAATATTGAACCCCTGAGGAAATGTATATTTCCCTCAGTATTATTATTATTGTTTTGGCCTTGAAGAAGAGGTCAGAGGTCAAAGGTGACTAAATCTTTATATGGTACTTCCTACATGTTGATGATGCACCCACACTATTGGGCATTTTGTCAATTTGCCATACATAAAATCATAAAGTTGACCTTGAAGACTTTGTGAGCAGAGTTTGAATGGATCATCAACATAACAGCTATGGAACGCCAAGACTGACATAATGAATCAATGAAATACACCATTAAATAATTAATTAAAATGTGAAATAAAGAAATAAAATGTGAAATAAAGAAATAATTAATTAAAATGTGAAATAAATAAATAAAATGTGAAATAAATAAATAATTAATTAAAATGTGAAATAAAGAAATAATTAATTAAAATGTGAAATAAAGAAATAATTAATTAAAATGTGAAATAAATAAATAAAATGTGAAATAAAGAAATAATTAATTAAAATGTGAAATAAATAAATAATTAATTAAAATGTGAAATAAATAAATAAAATGTGAAATAAATAAATAATTAATTAAAATGTGAAATAATTAAATAAATATGCATGACACATTTAATTAATTATTTAATTATGTATTTAATGAATTCATCATGTCAGTCTTGGCGTTTCACAGACAACACACTAGAAGAATGACAAATGCATGCAAATGCTACCAAAACCAGAACCTCCCTGGTTGAAGTAATAAACACCAGTGACCCCGAGCCACTGGCAGCCCTGCAGTAATATTGTCTCCATCATATTAGAGAGCCCATGTGCTTCAGAGCTGTTTCTCCTTCTGATAGACGTCAACCTCGGTTTCATTTATTCTGTTATTTTGTTCTTTGTGCAGCTTTAGATGTTTTCTGGTGAAGTCTACTCCGGCCTTCTTGCTCAGGAGTACCATGAGGGTTTGACAGTGACATCCCACTGAGTCTTCTTCACTTGGTTAGATGCTGTAAAGTGTTTTTTCTTAAGCAGGGAAATAATTCTGAGGTCTGTTGTGAGACACAGGGCACACCATGGATGTGTATATGTTATATTTATCTTCAATAGAGGACTTTTACTATTCAAAATCTTATTCTTGCACAATTTTAACCCATCTGGTCAAGACCTTGGCTTATTTGTTGCTAACTTTACTGGAAGCCCAGCAGTTGCTTCATGCTCCAGGTTCATCTCCCCACTTCCTAAAACGTTTCTGTGCCAGCTCACGACCAAAACACCCAACACAGCCTGCTGCGTGAATACAAGGATGCACAAGTTTCTGGGAATAATGTTTGTAGCTTTTGAGCTCGTGCCAACAAATAAAGAAGCGAAATTCAAAACATTTCCTCTCAGTGCTCTCCCTCATGGGGGAGTTAAGCTGCAGAGAAGCCAGAAAATGCTTGACAGTGAGTAACACCAGATGAAATCCACGATCTCGCTTGAGTGGATTGGATGGGTTGTTACCAACCAGTAGCGCCTTTAGAAATATATTTACTGAGCAAATAGAAGACGAGTTCAACACCGTCTTTACCTGCTGCATTACATATTCATGTGTATTGTTACAGTCTTATTCCATAATAGATCAAATTCATTTTCACCTTAAACTCCGACACAGAGCAGTTTGGGGCAGACGTTCTGCCAGGCTCCATCAGGTTGGATGGTGAGCATCTGTGCACATGTTCTGAGCAACATTCACAGGCCGGTCTGTGATGTGCTGTTCTTTCCAGATGCACTGTATAACTAGGCCAGATTATTTCACAGTGTCTGCATGTTATACCCACAGAGCTACAGTTTAGCCTCATTTCCTGTCTTCTTCACATCTAAAGGTAAACCCACGTCCACATCACACACCCACAATGCAATGCAAAGTGTCTGAGGCGTGACTGCAGTCATATCTGCAGCAACATTTTTGTTTTCAGGCAGACACATTATGCTGTCTTTAGTTTGTTCCTAGTTTTAAACTGACGCCTGCATTGTGCTTGTTTGTATCTATAATTTTATATTCCAATATATTTTAAGCACAAGTTACAGTGAACCTCAGATTTTATTCTAACAGATTTTTGTAAAACATGGAAAAACTTCAGTTTGTGGATATTACAGAAGCATTGGATCCTTTTCCTAACGAGCCTGCTACAATGACGTTGTTTTGTCTCCCAGCTTTCTGATGAAACAATAAAATCACAAACATGTGAACAGGATTATATTTTATGCTACTCGAGTATTTCCAGGACGATGTCCTAAACTAGTCTAAAACCCACAAACACAACATGACAAGTAAAGTAGCTGAGTCCTTTGAAATGACCGGGTTTCTAGAGAAAGACGTCAACAACCGTGAGTCTCGTGGTCGCTTCTGCTTTCAGTTCAAAGGCCAGTTTATAAAGAAGCAGTTTATAAAGACATGTCATCGATTACAGTTTTGTTTAGTAATTTTTAGTCTATCAGACAAACAAAAAACTCAGTGACTCTTCAACCTGTAACTGAAAGAATGAAACACACAAAACTTTCATGGATCTCTCGATCAATATCAGACCTTTGAGTGCAAAAGTAGGTTTAGCCTGAATATTTATAACACAGATGTGTCAAAGGTCATAGGTCACTCACCACAACAGGACGACATGATCAGAGCAAGCCAGAGAGAGACGGAGAGCAACACATTCATCCTGGACGAGAGACACAAACTGACTGAGACAGACAGAGAGAGAGAGGGGGAGTGTCTAAATGGAAACTCTCCAAACTTCCCTAAACCTGCTGGTCTGGAAGTCCAGCAGTTCATCTAAACAAAAGGCACTTGGACTAAAACGGATATATGTCGTGTCCAAATTCATGGGCTGCATCCTCCCGAGGTCACATTTGTAGACCGATTACGTCACAGTGACGCGCCGAAGGCTGTCCAAATTCGTAGACTCCTCCGAATGTAGCCGACAAATGCGTCCTCCTTTTCCCCGAATTTGAAGGATGGGTCGGGTGTGTCCTTCGTGGCCCACCATATCCCAGAATTCATAGCGCGGCCCTGCCAATTCCAGTTTTCAACAATGGCGGCCGCTACTAAGTTTTAAAATTACTCTTACTAATCTTTGTGGGTCACAACATAAAATTTTAACATATTTTCAGGCGAGAAAGTAGCTGTGTAAACATCAAATATCTGCTCGGTTTATCAAGACATCACATATTTGCAAAAGTGCTTCGACGTTTTCGGAGACGTCTGTTACCCACCAGCTCGATAGCAAGCCGGGAGCTCAAGGGTTACTGATGCGGGTTAAACGTGATATATAAGTCACTTAGACAACCTAAAAATGTTATTGTTTGGCTTTTTTCAGTGTTTTGTTTGTTCGTGAGTAAATCGGTTTGGCTGAGATTAAAGTTATTAGATTATTAGATTAAATAAAACGTTATTAATCCCCCGGGTGGGTTCCTCCTTGGTTTTTACACAGCTGACTAAACGTCAAACAGAAAACTGACTAAACAGAAGTATGAGACAGTCGAGAATTTACGCCAGTGTCCTGTTATATTTTAGATAGCAAGGAGCAGACGGCTGAGTTTATTAAACTCCACTGAGACAGCGGTGACGCTAATCTGAAGGCTAGACCGTCCAATTTCACGGCCGTTTACTTCCGGCCTACCTGACCTTCTGAGGACCCGGCCCACGTAGACCGCGAAGGCCGGGTCCTCAGGAGGATGCAGCCCATGAATTTGGACACAACCTTTGATACATTTATCCTACCATAAAACAATGAGACAAGGTACGACCTCTCCCATGCTCCCAGAGTGCTCTGGAATACACACAAAGTTTGCAGACTATCAAGGATCAAACCTCTACCAATCTAAAACTAATTATAAAACTCTATATAAGTAGATATTTCTAAGCATAAATGACAATCAACAATACAAAACCTAACAAGTGTTCACAAAACTAACTAAAATTAACTGTGTGTTCCGACCATGTTGTTCAATACAGGCGACATAAAAACAACCAGCAGTGAAGAATTTCATTCTAAGGGTTGAAATTGTCTCTGCACTGAATCATATCTGTTATTAACCTCTGTCTCTCTTCCACAGCATGTCTTTATCCTGTCATCCTTCTCTCACCCCAACCAATCACAGCAGATGGCCCCGCCCCTCCCTGAGCCTGGTTCTGCCGGAGGTTTCTTCCTGTTAAAAGGGAGTTTTTCCTTCCCACTGTCGCCAAAGTGCTGCTCATAGGGGATTATATGATTGTTGGGTTTTTCTCTGTATGTATAATTGTAGGATGTACTGTACAATATAAAGCACCTTGAGGAGACTGTTGTTGTGATTTGGCGCTGTGTAAATAAAATTGAATTGAATTCCTCATCAGAGGAGGAGTGTCTCCCTCGTCACCGCGGGCGAGCGGTGCTGTAGCAGCTGCTCAGGTGGATGTGTGCGTATGTGTTCCTCTGAGTGCTTATAGATGCGGGTGCTGATGCTGACGAGCGTGCCTCTCACGCACCTTTGAAGAAAGTGTCACCAACTACGAGGAGGAGCTGAGCAGTCAGCGCAGACCAGAGAGCACCGCAGGTACGTGAAACCTGAGGCCAGGTTTCAAACATGCTGTGATGCAACCCTTGTTCAACACACCTGACCTTTGACCCTTCCACTTTGTCTAACTACAGGCCGATCTCCAACTTGGAACAAACTGTTTACACCCAGCTGAAGGGCATCCTGATAAGTCTAACATTTTGGACGTGTCCCAGTCTGGGTTTAAAACACACCACAGCACTGAATCTGCTCTTTTACGGCTTTTTAAGGACTTATTTTTAGCCGTGGATTCAGGGAACAGTGTTTTTAGATCTAACAGCTGCTTTTAACACGGTGGACCATAACGTTCTCATCTCCACAGTCTTGAGACTGATCCACGCATTTATCACCTCTCGCCTGGATTATTGTATTTGTGCTTTGAGTGGAATGAGCCCGGCCTCCCTCTCACGTCTACAGCTGCTACAAAACACTGCTGCACAATGTGTAGCCAGTAAAAGCAAATGAGAGCTCCTAACCCCGGTGTCAGTGTCCCTTCACTGGCTTCCCGTTCAAGTTTGAATCCATTTATAATTCCTTTATTTGTTTTAAGTCTCGTAATGGTCTTGCCTCTTCTAATGTCTGAGCTTGGCTTTTAACCCAGTGACTTGTCATCCATCTTAAACGTTTACCTTTTGTATGTACCTGCACTGTTTGTTTCTTTAGCTCCTATGTATTAACTTATAGCCGGTTTATTGTTTAATTCTTTTCTATTGTTTTGTACAGCATGTTGGTCAGCTGTGCTTTAGCAATAAAGTGAAAGTGAAAGTATGGAAGTCAGCAATGATCAGGCGCAACAAGAGCTTCCCCAGACTAAGGAAGAACAAAGGAAGTCTGCACCGTTCAGGGGGGAGAGCAGCTCGTAGCGAAGCAGCAGACTGATACCTTCATGGTGACTCATACAAACAAAGTGAAAATGGCAACCAGCGTCTTTCTCACAAGTTGCGTGTAGCTGAAAACCGCAATAAGAAAGTAAGTGAGCACTCAGGATCAACTAAAAATGTAGAGTCAAAGTCAAAAGAGACGAAACAGAAGTGAGAATGTAGTAAGAAGCTGGTGTAGTGCTGCCACAAGCTGGAAAAACCTTCAAGGACCAGAGCGAAACACAGAGCAGACTAGTGCCTGCTCTCCTGCCCCACTCCTGCTTTACAGGTGAAAACAGAGCAACAGGACCGCTGAGTCTTTGACTTTATTTATTTTCTGCTGTGTTTTACTTGCATCTATTTGAAAGACTGAGTGTAAACACAAAAAATATTTTATTTTATGAGCTGGAATGTGCAGAAAATAGGTTTAAATGTTAAACTAATTTCTTCCAGTCAGAGAATGTTGCAGATAATTAAATGTTTGCTTGATGCATAAAGTTAAAAGATTCAAACTAATAAAACAAGTTTTAAAATGTTACAGCATCAAGGTTAAAACTCTGAACTTGTTTCCAGAATACGTTCAACATAATTTCTCACAGTCTTCATATCATATCTACACATCGAGGCAGAGTCACTGCCTCGATGTGTAAGACGCTGATTCACATCGAGGCTACTGCAGCAGGTTATGGGAAGCTTTTTCTGCTTCTTCATTAATAAAAATGTAGTTTAAATGTCAGGAACACGTCTCTTGAGTTACTTCACAACAACCTCATCACAGGAATATCCGAGCTTTAGTAGGCGGACCTAATAATTGAGGATTTTGCTTGTGGATGCTCAGGAGGAGCAGCAGCTCCAACAAAGACGTAGAGTAGCTTTGAACCGGACAGAACCTTTGCTGTTTCGGACCCCATAGACCCAACCTCCAAGGGCCAAGAAGAGTTTGTCCATTTGTACAAAACCTGGCACTGAATGTACAACGATTTATATTTGCCACTAAGGCTTTGGCCTCCCTGCCCTACCATGCCCATGCAGGATGCTGCAGCATAAACACTGTGCCCTGGCTGACATTGGTCAGCTGGATGTGTAGAAGAGTGACGTCCTTCATCCTGGTCTTTAGTGGCACCAAATGTTATATGTGGAACCTGTTTAAACAGGAACAATGAAGAGACACCTAGGCTCCGGTAACTGGACAGGTGCTTTGGTTTGTGCGTCGAGTGGACAGTTTTACTGAGATGCTGACGAAGACTCAGATATGAGAAGATGAGACCTGAACACCAGTGTGGATGACTCCAGTCCCATCTTTGCACAGTTCTGAGTCCAGGATAGATTATAAAGCTACTTTTTTAAACATATTAAAGATCGGACACCCCAATCATTACACTGCATATGTCAACTGCACTCCAACTTGAGGCTGGAAACCAAGGCCTGAGTTTCACCTGCTCAAAAACTAAAGTAATGCCACACACGTGGCTTTTTTAAATAATTCTCTTTCACCACCTTGAGTTTGGGGGTGTGACAGGACTCCTACGCGTGCTCCTGTATTAGTGGTGGTTTCAGCGGTGAGACATATCACATTATCACAGATATGCATTTAGGTGTGTACAGGTTAAAAGTGGAGCTGGTTCAGGACTCGATCAACCAAGAACTGCTGAGCCAATCAGGTGCGACGAGATTGGTCCTCAGTGGAAAAATGTGTTGTAGAAATTCCTCTTTAAGTGTTTCTCAGGGTCCTAGAAAAATGCATACACTATTGGGCTTAGAGCCACAAATCGACCACGCCCAAAAAAGTGCTATAAAAAATTTATATATTAATATTTTATTCCACTTTAAATTAGCCAATCTTTTAGACCTACTTCTCCTTGAAATATTCATGTCAAGTTTTAATTACATTTCGCGGATTTTAACCCTTTATATCCCGGTTTCGTCACATGAGCGCACTGCTTTTTTTGCCCCAAAAAACATAAAACTTGAATATTTTCCAAAAAAAACATTTGAGGTAATATTCAATTGTTATTATAATTAGGCCTTTAGATGGACTAAAGATTGGCACCAACATTCATTTCGATCGCCTTTTTTTTTTTTTTTTTTCCAGGACCAGAAAATGGTCTCCAGGCGGCAAATGCTCCTCCTCTAGGCCGAAATAAGTGCATCTTGCCGGGGTAAGTCGCGACGATTACCGGGGCACGATCACCGGGGACCCCTTTTTCCAGCACACACGCCCGATACCACGTGACAACAAATACGTCATTTCCTGTTGACTAAAAAAAAAAAAGCACCCTCTCACAGTCCTAGGGACCAAAAAATGGTCCCGCCCCATCAGCGGGCGAAGCCGCTGCTGCACGCCGGAAATGAGGCTTCATTTCCCGCAGGTCTATCTAAGCAGCCCGCTGTTTTCCAGCCCGGGGTCAAATGTGGAGCAAGGGCGCCACCCGGTGGACAAATAAAAAAATTACAACTCTAAGGCCCGTCCTGCAAAATGAAAATGAAAGTTAAACATCTACGATCCCTTTGACCGTAATTAATTTGCAGTGAAAAATAGCGTTTATAATGGGTTTCAATGGGGCACAAATCGACCACTAAGCCCAATAGTGTAAGTTTGTCTGTAGCTTAGCCACTGAAGCTAATTGAAGGAAGTCAGACTTGAATTTTGAAATAAAATCATATCAAACTTTTTTTTTGGAGAATTTGGCTATAGTCCATTCAACACTGTGCAAATGGCATGTAATCAAAATTTGAAAATAGCCACAAATCGACCCAAGACCCTCCAGGGGTTTTAAATGTGAACATTTCATACATACTGTGTTAGCGTTGCTTCTTCCTTCTACCAGCTTTATTATTAATTTTCCAAATTTTCTGCAGAATTTTGCTGGTTTTTTCCTAATAAATGTGTCATTTTTTCTATTAACTTTGCCAGTCTTTCTCATAAATGTAAGACGTGTAAATGTTTTTAAAAAAGCCCCTTAACTTTTGTTTTTACTGAAAGCTGCTGAATAAGTGATTTTTGATTGGCTGGCGGTTATCAGTTATGATACACACTCACCCCCAAAGAAGTAGAGTCAGCACGTCTTCTTGAGTAATCATTTATTAATGAATTTAAGGCCACTCTGGAGTGTGCAGAATTCATAAGGGGCGCAGAAATAACTCAATTACATCATCCTGGGTAACTTCACTCTGCGGCTACGGATTTCTATTTTCACATCAGAACGGAGTCAAACCAAAGAAAACGTTTAAGCAGCTTAAAGAATCAAACATATTCACAGGTAGAGGTGGCTTGATACGCTGAAGTAAATGCTCAAAATACAAGTTTCCAGTTCACAACACAGCATGCTTCATATGTTTGAAGTGAGCACTGATATGTATTCAGCACTAAGTTGTTCTTGGCCATGCATGCCAACTCCCAGTACAGATATATAGACGATATTATATGAGTGTGTAAGGCCAAAGGTTGAATATGATTTCAGAGTAAAGTCATAGTCTTCACACAGGACAGGACAAAACGAAGGTCTTTACAGAGCAAAAAAACAAAAAACGTCAAAAATGATCCCCGTCCACAAACTGTATATAAAAGATGGCTGTAGCATCGTGCCTTAAACCTGCAATCTTTTCTAACGACCAGCAGGTGGCCCCAAAAACAGGACTGCACTAACATGTAGAGCCAGTCGAGGGGACTGACTGCTTCCTGTTCATCGCATCGTACATAATGGACTGTATATAAATGATGGACGGAGCCACTGTGACATCACATCAATCCTTCCCATCAAATTTTTTTTACTTTAATAAATGTACATGCTGGTTCTGCGACTCCTCAGAGGCCCGCTCATTCTGGACCGCCACATGAAACAGGAAGTCCACACATCTGCCATCTTTTACATACAGTCTCTGTCTGATACCTGAAAACTACTGTGTGGTCTGTAGTGTTTCTGCACCGACAGTGTTACACAAATATTTGGACTATACTTTATTATTTCACAGCTTTTCACACCGTCAGCATCCTCTTTGGTTTTGCAGCCAGCCTCACTGGTGACGATGCCCCCCCCACCCCACACACACAGATCTGTCAGTGGAAGAAACTGAGGCATATGTAGGATACAATGAGGACTAACAAAATAAAGGCATAATTTAACAAGAAAATAAATACTTTCTTGTTAAACACTACATTTGAGCCATTTCTGTGTTGGTGCACAGTTTGTTAAAAAAAATAATATTCAACACCTGCATGCATTATTCATACTTACATTAGTGTTTTTTCAATTCTGTCTGTTTGGCAAGTTAACCAGTTATAATCAAGACTGAGCTAATGTCTGTCCGCCTCATGTCGTCTACATAATCTGTATTACATAAAAATTGAATGTTTACATTTTCAAACCACATTATTTATTTATTTAGTTTAAATTACAAAAGTAAATGCATGTCCCCCCCCCCCCACACACACAAACTTTGCCCTCCATACTCGCCTCATAAACACTATTTGGGTGGGTGGCTGCTGATCTCTGTGGTTAATAGGTAAAGCAGGTGCCAGTTTCCTCAAATAATTTGTACCAAAATGATTCGCTGTCATTTCCTGCAAGGCCATCATTCAGTGTTCTTGTTTCAGTAATTAAAATAGTTTAAAGGCACCTTAAAGTTACAAAATGTAACTACAACTTTGACCACTGGGGGCAGTGTTTCACCACCAACTTCTTGCATTTCTATTCAGCTCCATCAACAAGTTCTTATTTAAGGTGACTCGTAATGTAACTGGCATTACACTAAAGTGTGTCGTCATCTCTTGAAACCTCTTCCAAAGGATTTTAACAATTATTAAAAACACCAGGATTTACATAAAGTACCCCAAATATTGCCCAATGTCATTGGCCTTAAATATTGATTACAGTTTTCTTCTAATGTTTGATTAGCTTAATGAATGTGACCATTGAATTTCATCGTTCCATTTAATTTCCCAGATTTGTGCAGATTGAGGATAATTAGTGTCACATCCAAATTCACTGCATATAAAGCATCAGAGAAAAGAAAAAAAGACTCCATTTTGATGCAAAGCTTAACCCCACTGAACTCAGACAGAAGAGATGAATTCAATCAGAAGACGTCAGACATACTGAAGTTTAAGGAGATGGTGTAAAAGGCTGAAAAAAGAGGAGCTGCAACTTCATCTACACCATGAAATCACTCCCGCTGTACTTCCACAAGCTCATCTATAATCTTAAAAGATACGTTTGTCTTTGTAAAACAAAGGTGTTCACAGACAGGTGTGCAGAAGCGAGAACTTTGCCTTGACGGTAACAGAAGCACAGAAAACCCCTTCGGTGCTTTGAGACGAGAGGCTGACACAGTGCGACTGCTGCTCCTTCAAATCCACCATCCTCGGTAGAGTAAGGTACGAGTGAAAAGACGAGACAAAAAAATAGATTCTAAGGCCTCACACGGTTAAACCAGCGACCACAGCGCTGCAGATATATAAACTCATAGAGTCCAACTGTTAGCCCTGCCCCCCTCTCTCGGCTGCGGCTCCCTCAGAAGAATAAATTAGAGCAGGACCGGAGGAAGCGGCACATCACTTAGAAGAGTTGATCCATCTTTAACAGATTTAGGGGTTTCATCATCCAGCACGCCCGACGACGTGAAGGCGGAGCGACACTCGGGCGACAAAACTTACAGAAGAAAAATCTAGAGGAAAAAAACCCAACACCTTCATACAGCATGTACTGATAGGATTATCCGTCTGAAGTGAGAGTAGCGAGGACTACTTCTCTTTGAGCTTTTCAGCGGCGTCTTTAGCTTCAGCCTTGGGAGCGGGGCCGGGAGCCCGGGGCGGCGGGTGCAGGCCGGCCTCCGTGCCGATGTTCACGGTGATGTTGGTGTACAGGGGCAGATATTCCCGCGAGATGACCTCGTATTCCACCGTGTTCATCCCGTCCGCCCTCCAGGTCTGACGCGTCTTAGCGAGCATGTTGAACCTGACAGACACACGAAGCAGAGCATCTTCACTCTTCCAGGAGAAACAGCACAGCGGCTCGATTACAGCAAAATCATGACCTCGTTGTTTCATTGTTTACAAACAAACAAACACTTTTCCACTTCGAGAGTACAGTAGACAGTAGACAGGTGTCCATAAGCAAACATGTGAACAGACTGTAATCTGGCTTAAATAAAAACAGCCTGTGGCCTCACTTGTAATTTACTCAGGACCAGGTTTCCTCTAAAAGATGTCTGAAGGTTCATCGTGGTCTAAGGAGCCACGAAACTAAAGCGTCTGGACTTCTTTAGGTTTCTTGAAGACATTACACCTCTCTGTCCTAAAGGTCAAAGGTCACTCCGTTGAGGATGTTTGAAACAGGAGTGAAAGAAGCCATCTATGTCCATGGCCATCTTTCAGTCACATGATAGGGTGGGGCTAGGTTTCACAATGAGCTCGCCCAAAACCGCTGCTGACAATGACCTTTTTTCACACCGTCGCTCATGTGATGAGGCACATGACCAATAGTTGGTCAACGACCTTCTTAAGGGTTAAACACCTGAGACGCTCCACCGTTTACTCTCAGAACTGAAGAAGCGTCTCAGATGAGCGTTTAAACATCTTCAAGAAACTTAAAGACGTCCAGATTCTTTTACTTCCGAGCTCCTTAGACGATCTAGAAGATACAGTTTCCAGTTTCCACTGCCCTAAAGCGCCAACGCTGAACAACACCGACTAATTTTAGTTTGCCGATCTGCATCGGTATCAGCATTTATACATGCCAACAAATGAAAATGCAAAGGGAGGCAGGAGAAACACATGTTAGAGGTGATGATGTGGCACCGCTCTGGAAATCCCTGTAGGATGCACGACTGTTTGGAATAACGGGAAAAATGACCAGCTGACCCGAGAAGAGTCGGGAAAGTGTCAAAGTATGGAAATCTTTGCAGGACGCGTGTGTCGGAATGAAGAAGGAAATGTTTTGGAGTGTGGGGTTTTAATATCTTCAAAATCTGCATCATTCAGGCTCCGGACAAAATTTACATAATGAAGCTCGCTAACATCAGATGCGTCGGCTCCGTGTTTACGTCTTTTTTTCGCGATAGATTCTGAAGCTGCAGGTTTCATCTTTCTTCAGTCAAAATTGACTGAACCAGCAGCCAAAGAAGAGCAAACTACGCTTCACATACACGTCGTCATGAACTCCCTCCGATTTGCTGTTTTGCCTCCACTTCATGCACAGCTCTCTCTCTCTCTCTCTCTCTCTCGCTGTTTACTTCAAGAACTGTTTCCCATTCGCTTGCTTGTTACCCACCAGTCTACAGCTGTTTACAGCGCTGTCGGCCGCTGCGGTTTAAATGACTTTTTCATTTCTGCTGTTCAATACTGAAGAAATTTAAAACTGTTTAAATTTATGCAAACTTGCAAAACGCTCAGCTGTGTCTCTAATCAAACCTCTAACTTTGCTCTGCTTCACGTCAGCAGCATCAGGTCATGTTCATGTGTTGATTCGTGGTTTTCTTTTGTTTTTGATCTACTGCTGAATATTTTTAAGGTCATCTGCTATAAAAAAAAAAAAAAAATCTCCTTCATGTTTTTCTGTTTTATACGGAGCCCTGCAGGGGACATGGGAGAAAAAAAAAAATTAAGACGGACTTTTGTGAGATCTCGCAAAAGCCCGTCTTAATTTTTTTCTCCCATGTCCCCTGCAGGGCTCCGTAGTTTTATCCCCAGTTCTTTGACACAAAGGCATCTGCTGTGATGCTCACACCTTTGATCAAGTCTCACAAGTGTCAGCTTTCTTTTTATAGATATAAAAATATGTATATGTACTGATAAATAATAAGAATTATAATATTTCCGACTGAAGCAAAATGTCCTCGATTCAAATCGAATCAATTCTAGAAATCTGTGACGATACGCAGCCCAACTTCCAGCTAGCTGTGACGTAGCGTGTGTCTAACTCTGGTATCCAACTATGGCCAGCGAGTCACGTCTGGTCGTTTCTGTGCTCAGACTTGAGATCTCGTTATGCCAGCGAGCACTCGGGCCGCAGTACCTCTTTGGGTTCACGTCGTTGCCTTTGTCCAGCTTGTGTTTGATCATCTTGTACCGGCCCACCTTCAGTGAAGGACGAGTGATGTACATGCCAGCCAGAGAGACTCTGTGGAGACCAGAAACAAGCGTTAGACCGATCACCCCTCCTGATCACTGAGGACACGCACAGCATTTCCCACATGATTACGGGTTAAATTCAGGGGTGGGGTCACTTTGACTGACATCTAGCCTCGGTCTCCAGTAATGTTTGACTCAGCTGTGTCAGGATCTCTGGACCATGTTTGTGCTCTTGGTGACTGTTGGAGAATTCACCTGATCAATAACAGGTTTCTACTGTTGCCCCGGACAGTTTATGGATGCGAGAGCGCATAAAATGCAATATGACAGAGGCTGCCTCGCTCTTTCATGTGGAGCCTATGAGGAACCCTGAAACCGAACCGCACGATGCTCACCTGACTCCGATGTCGTCGTCCTCGCCGCCCCAGCCCCAGTAATTGTTGGGGAAACCGTTCATTTTAAGGTAGTGCAGGGGCGTCAGAGCGGACACGCCTCCAAAATACATCTTGTATGGAAGCCTGGAGAGGGTTAGGATTAGAAAACAAGACAAATTAAAAGCGGAATAAAGAGCATCAGGGTTTTATTATTAGTTTCTGTACTGTTCAGACAGGTTAGAATATATGGCAGGTGTGTGGAAACTGAACTCTGGCATTTAAATAACAAAACACACACATGCAGCTTCTGCAGAGTCGCCGGGTCCATGCAGCAAACACAGAAGCTAAAGTTTCACTGAGCCAAGTTTATTTCTGTAACTCATTTAAAACTACAGCAGTGCACAAACACTTTCAAGTCAAGGGAAATGTTTTCAAATTAAAGTATAGATAAAATTCAAGTAAAGATAAAAGCAAATCAACAGTAACCACGTGGGGTGGACGAGCTCGAGTAAAACCTGCCCTTCTTTACCTCAGGCCCCCTCCAGTAAGAACTTTAAACAAGCCAACACATCTGTCCAGCAGAGAAACATCTGGGTATTTCTACCCTGCACTGATAGAATATTATTATTTTATTCTTCACTCATTAAGTTATTTTTGCTTTATTCTGCTGATTGGACCGTTTTACCACAGAGATTATATTCAATACATTTCACTTGGACACATTATAGATGCTTTTTTAGTTACAGAGCTCTTTAGCACATTAATTATTACATATAGAAAAACTACATTAACAGTAAGCTTTATTGTACCTTTACTATTCTGCTGCTTTATTTATGTATTATTTGTTTTTTAAATGCAACCTTTTCTACAACTGACATCATGACACATTTTTGTCACATTATATTTTAATTCATTTTATCGAGTTACTCTAATCAACTCATCCTGTTTTTTCAGGACATTTTATCTGAATTTATTTCATTTTAATATCTAAATGTGTTGACTGAGCCAGTGTTACACCCTGGAGCAAAGCAGCACCTTTTCCATCAGCACCTACGTTTGGGTCGCCACAGTTTTCAGGGGTTCCCATTAGGTCACAGCACCGGGTAGAGGTACCTTCTTTTAGTATCTGCTCTCTCGGGGTCCCCAAGCGATCTGAACAGGTACTAAATGTGATGTCATCAGAATGCTTGTCAGTGATTGGCTGGTCAGCAGTATCACTCGATGAGTCATCATGAAACCGCCATTTTTGAAACTTGGCAACGACGGGAACGGCTACAAAAACAAGGCCGTGAAAAGCCACAGACAGAGCAGCAGGCATATCGTCACCTCGACATCCACTTTTTTGTAGCGTTCGTGCCGCATATTAGTCACGTCGCAGGACGCTCGGACGTGTCGCTACGAGGACAACCATGCATGTTAGGTAGAACCGGATTGTAGTGGCGATCCGAGCAGGTGCTAATGGAAAAGGGGCTACACTGAAGGACAAATGAGGGCTGTCTGAGAAGGCTTGTGGACTTTTTCTATTGGTTGGTTTATTTGAACTAAAGTGAAATATTGCCCACTCACAGGACTGCTTTCATACAGCACTTCATTCTACAGCTTGCACTGAAACCACGACATGTATCGGTCGTTCTCAGACATACTTGTAGCCGAACTTGTCCATGGCGATGGCCGCGTGCTTGGGGTTCGAGTCACAGACGTACGTATTCCGGTCGTCTTCTGGAATGAGGTCCACATCATGGAAGAAGAGACAGTCCCAGTCCTCCTCCTTCATGGCCTCCCGGAAACCGGCGTTCATCAGCTTGGCTCTGTTAAAGGTGTAGTTTCCAGCCTGCAGAAGAAAAACAAAAATGTTTCTTCACGTGACCGTGAAACAAGTTTAAACGGAATATTTGTGTAAATGAAAAATGCACAAAGCCAGACGTTCTCACTCAAAGGAGGACGCACAACAGACTTCAGCAGGTCAAATATTCAGCCACAGAAACGTTGTGATGTTTGTGCTAAACAGGGATTAGTGAGGTAAACTTTAAAAGCATTTCAGGGAGTTTGTGTGAAACGAGCAACCAATCAGAAGACTGTTGCATAAAAGGAGGAGGAGCTTGTTTCAGACAGGATGAACCGACGCGCTGCTGGAGAATCCAAGAACAAAGGAGACATAAGCCCCGCCCACTGGGGGTTACGATCTAGCGGGACCAAACGTACATTTTTTGTATTTTATTCATTTACTTTTCCACAGGTAGTCCCACTGAGACCCAGTGTCTCATTCCCAGGAGAGACCTGATGGAGCGACGAATGCAACGATGTCCTGTGACCGCGGGCCACGACTCAGCTGTGTAACATAAACTCTGATAAATAAGACGCCAATGAACCAGAACTAGAAAGTTTAGCTAGCAGCACATTAAACACACATTTAACAGCACTATCAGAATGTGACTGAATCCAGCTGAGCAAAACTAATAAAAATATCATTTATAAAAGCATTTAATTGAAAATCATCACAGAGTGTGATGGTACGATCCAGCTCAAGAGGCGCAGGAGATAAAGAGCTGAGAGTGAAACATCAGTGAGCTCTAAACAGATTAAACCTCTGAGCTGCTTCAGATTTCTTATCATCCAACATGCACATCCAGTGACCACACACCAGAGGGCGCTCTTTATCAAGCATCAACTAGTGCATCACCTTAGACAATAAAAACCCTCAATACTCCAAATATTATAAATCTAAACATTAACACAAAGACAGTAAAATTAATTTCCAACCGCCTTCTGAATTTTAGTGTAAAATAGAAATAATAGAAACCTGGTGGATGACGTAAATGCCATATTTGAGCTGCTGCCGCTGCAGGAACGGATGCAGGTAGTAGAGCAGGAACTTGAGGTGGTGCTCTCGGTGTCTGTGGGGAATGATGATGGCCGTGCGATGCCTCGCCACACAGTCCGGCGGCCTGTATTGTCCTCCGCGCACCACCAGCGGATTCTTCCTCTCAACCTCGGCCAGACTAAGGCGTGACGGGAAGCTGACGTGGATCGGCCCTCCTGTGGAAAGAAGTTATAAATTACGTCCAAGAATGAATATAGTTACCGGACAGAAAGCAAATGATGTGGTCAGGGTACGAGAGCCATCCTTTGTGACATCAAGCTTTGAAATGACATTAAGTCAGACGTCAGCTTTAAAAGCACAAAGTCAGCCGTGTTTGTAATGTAGAGATCAGTCTGACAATCCTGCACGCGCTGCTCGTCCAGCCGCCCGCCTGAGGTCAGGGGGACAGAAAAACATATCTATAAAAGGAGAGAAAATTTGTCACTATATTAAAAGTATATATACACACTGCATTAATCAAGGTTAAGCTGACGTTTGTTTTTTTAAAGCCACGTCGCTCCAACGCCTGCTGACTCATCAGATCACGTGAACAGGTGGTGGGTTACAGATGCAGGTGTGCCGCCTACCCAGGTCAGCTCATCGTGGAAGCTTCAGATTTCTGTTTTCAAACAGACTAAATACAAATATCCCCGCCCGAGCCTTTCAGCTGTTCCAGTGGAGGAACCCGAGCCGCTCAAACCTCCAGCAGGTTTCGTTTGTCTTTGTGTTACAGCGACGAACATCTTTGTTTTTTCTTCAAGAGTCTTTTTCTTCCCTCATATCAATTCATGGTCTTCAAGTGGTTTCAAATTACTGAATAAACATGCGGCAGGATTCTGGGTTTAGACGGCGTAGCTGGAACAGAGCTGACAGAAGAGTTCAAGTAGAGCGCAGTGAGCTCAGGGCTCATAGTCAAAGCTTCCTGGTACAAAGAGCAGTTTCCTTTTAACGTCAAATCCTGGCAAACACGGAGCATAAAAGACCTCTTCAGGTGGAAAACTGTCACAAGCTTTATGGTGCCTTCACACGGTGTGACAGAGCTCAGTGGTTTGATGGCAGCCGTATGGTTGGCATCTCTTACGTTTATTGTGCACACGTCATTTCCACAGAGCCAAAGACGTGGCCTACACGACTGTCAGCGCACTGAAATGCCCCCACAAAAACATCTGTTTTACAGAAAGGACAAAATCACTGAAATATGACAACCAGAGGAAATGTAAGGCGCGCTCACTTGATGACATCGACTCACATGAAGAGTTGACTGAAACTTTCCCCACAGCAGGTGAAAAAGGGTGGAGAAGGTCATGACCCCTCTGCAGCGTCATGTTTTTATAGATGATTGATGGACATAAACTTAGCACCATAAAAGCAGCGACTGTGTCACACCCTTTAGACACTAAGATCACACAGGCGCTCCTTCCCCAGCCTGTTAGTGATCAAACACAGATCCTTTCCTGTATATCAGACAGACATACGGGAAACATGCAGGAACATTTAAATATTTTTAAAGAGGTCAGAGTGACACGTGAGAACCGTATTTGGCTTTTATCCATAAGGACAATAACAAAAACTGAAACTAAAGTGAACTGGAGGCAATAAAACTGACTTTTGTTACCATCCACACACACTCAGGAAACCTGAGTGCAGATCAGCTGTGGGGTCAGAGTTTGTGTACAGGCTTCATCTGAGAGGCAACTTGAACCAGGTCAATCTCATCTCATCTCCACAGGTATTTTGATTCTAACTGAACTGATCCTGAGAAAGGAACCACACAGAGAGCACGCTGAGAAAAACAAACTATTTTTATATAAAACCTGAAACCAGGTGCGTGATTTCAGGTTCAAAGCTAAAAGGCACTCAGAAGCCAGATGTTACATCACGGATAATAAATCTGATTTCAAAGGGACAGCATTTAAACGTAACATTTGGTTAGGCTCTGAGCCCGTGTCTGGGTCAGGACAAACATGTTTTTTAAGTTTAATGTGAACTGAAATATTTCTCTTACTTAAACCCTCTATCACTCACTGGATTTATCTTCACTTTCCTTCTGCAGTTTCTTTTCTTGAAGATACAGCAGAAGGAACCAGTAGAAACTTCTTGACAATGGGTATTTAGCGTGATGGCGCCGCGCTGACACGTGTTCAGAGGCTGCTCTGAAGAGGCTCGATGTTGGCCTGAGGCAACACTGGTTTGGAATGTAGGAGAGACGGTTTGTGCCACTTATTGTTGGGTTACGCCAAAAATGTGGTTGGTTGGCTCGTGTTAATGACACACAGCTGAGAGTAAACAAGCTGTTATTCTTTATTTCCACTTCTTAAATGTATTTATTCATTATTTAACATCTTCATTAACATCGTCTTTTAACGAGTCAGTTCTGTCTGAAACAAGCTGTTTTGACTCCGCTCCATTTAATCCAGCTTTCTTCTGATTGGCTGCCTCCTCAAAACAGAAGGTTTGTGCAGCAGGTAGGTTTGGCTTCTGTGCTCGATGACAACCATATCAGGAGCCGAGAGCAGCCAGAGCTGTAGAACAGTGATTAGAGCTTTCAGCTCACAGGTATTACTTGCAAACTCGCATTGACTCAAATGATGTTTAACATGACTGTCAGCCACAGGAACAAACATACTGCTTTTATATAACGGGGGAACGAAAAGCACAAAAGTGCTGCATACATTTCCATTTTCTCTTCAGTTAATATTAAGTCAATACCACCTGTTTTGTTTATCCTCTCTGAGACTGAACGCAGAGCTAAACAAGGAAAAAAAAAAAAGGTCACGTGACTCAAATATGCAAAAAAAGGAAAAACCCTGCAGTGAGGCTCGTGTGACTGGTCTAGTTTGCCTGTTTATTACAAGAATATTTACACTATATTTGAATAAAGGTGAGACAAAATCAGAAGTTACTAACTTGTGCATATGAGAACACTACAGTAGTGAGGGTGAAACATTTAAGCATAAAAGTGCACTTCAGTCCTCGCTCACACTCAGCTGACTGCCGGCGAGGGCACCTGCACCAAAACATGGCATCTAATCTACAGCTGAACAAGTTCAATTACAGCCACATTTCCATCCATCCTTCTTCCACTTGTCGGGGCCGGGTCGTGGGCGCAGCAGCATAAGCAGAGAAGCCCAGACCTCCCTCTCCCAGCCTGTCTGGAGGAACACCGAGGCAGGGAAAGCCTGGAACAGCTTGCCCAGCGGGCATCCTTGTCAGATGCCTGAACCACCCCAACTGGCTCAACTTCACAAGCCAAAAAACTTTCATGACCTATAACGTTTCATCAATCAGAGCTGAATTTTAGGGACTTCGCCTGCATTACCTTCAGAGGCTACACTGAGCCCTACAAGGACGCAAAGTCCCAAATACTTTATTTAAACAAGAGATTCAAGCTTCAACTTTTAAGGGTTACCTGAAGTATGAATCGCTGTCTTAAACCTTTACGATGGATCCACTTAACTAGTGAACATCTATTTAAGGCTAAACGGAGAAAAGCCTAATCCACCTTTGGATCGACACTGAAGACGTGGCATGAGCACTCACCTATTAGAGGGGACGTTTTGGGACAGTAGGGCGTGTCGTCTCGATGGCCGTGAGCTTTGGGCAGGTGGGAGAGGTTGGCGTATACGTCCCCTCCACTGATCGTGGGTGTGGTGTGGTTGCGGCCTGATACAGCGCCCCCGTCTGGCTTGCGGAAGATGCGTATGAAGTAAGTGACCCTCTTCTGGTATCCCTCTCGGGACAGCAGCGCCATCACCACCAGCTGGATGCCCAGGAACATGATAAGGTAGCGCCATTTGGACTGAATACTGAACATGGTGACGGCTCGGATGGGTCCAGTGGAGACAGGTGGAACTTGCTGCTCGGGCGTAGCAGGTGATGATTGTCAGGGTTAGAAGAGGGTGGCGTCAAGCCTTTTCCTTCCTATATAATCCAGAATATGGCAGCGCACGGCGAATGTCAAGTGAGTGACAATCTGTGAAATATTTAACTTCAGTATGTCAGACGCGAAGATGTCACACAAAAAGGCACTTTTGGTAGGCTGTAAGCACAAAGACCCCCAAACAGAACAAAAGTAGAAAAATATTCCACACTGAGACACAAAAAAAGAAAAGAAAAAAATCTGGTCCACTTTGTCCTCACTGCATTCCCCGCTGCTGCTCAGCAGGTGGTAGGTATCTCCAGAGCTGACTGTTGGTCCACTTTGTGTTTGGTTTGGGGAGATAATGCCAGCCCCACATTATGGAGTCTCACACCGACTGAGCACCATCCGCTGCCCTGTGAAGTTCACTCGCCTCCAGCCGAACAATCTGCAGCGTCTCCTTCTCTCACCCTTCCTGCCTTTGTGAGCTTTATGCTGCCTTCTGCTGTCCCTCCTGCTCTCTCCTGAGGGAGGCCTCCACAACAGCAACAGCCGCCATGACAAAGGGGAGCATATGCAGCCGTATAGGCGCTATACTTTACAGAGGATTACACGGCTTCCAGCCGCTCACCGCCTGACTGGCTGGAGAGACGGTGGGAGTGGACCGTGACTTGCATGGGAGGAGTGGTCAGAAGGGTCCTGCATGAGTGAGTGGGTGGGTGGGTGAGTGTTTGTTAGGGGGAGGCTTCAGTACAGAGTGAGGCTGAGAGAAAAAGAAATAGGGGGAGGAGGACGAGGAGGACGAGGTCGAGCTTTGACTCCCAATGCTATTATTCCATGATGATGCGATCCACCTTAAGCCGCTCACTGGTCACCCTGGATCGACAGGAACTGGACGGGTCACTCCAGCATGGCTCTGGAAGACAGGAGAGGAAACAGGGCGGGTGTTAAAACTGACTGACATCCTTTGGCTGAAACTGTTGAAGTCAGCGATTTCAGCACACAAACAATGAGCTGTTGTTACAGCACAGGCAAACAAATGGATTGTGTTTGTTTACAGAGACCAAACAGAAAGCCTGCACTAATCACTCAGTGGGAGATCCCTGCTGCCCACTGTGGGCGGCAGACGGGAAGCCACGCATCACAGCGTCGAGGAAGTTTCCAAAATCTGCAGCCGGAGCAGTGCATCCTTCTGCTCCTGATGAAAGGACCCGATGATGTCGTCCTTCCTGACCCGAGCTCTGCTGCAGCGATGCCGAGCACATCCTCAGTTACAAATCAATTAGCGCTCGTTAAAGCAGCCGCACTCGGAGCACTAATCCTAATCCCAATCCTACTGAACGCTACGTGGCTGGTGGAAACACGGACAGAGAACCTGCGCCCACATCAAACACCGCGACCCAAAATCAAACGATATTTTATCCTGAACATGAACTTGGATTTCACCCTATTTTAACTGAAAAGTAATCAGTTTCTGGACATTTTTTAATGTGTATTTTTGTTTATTGTCATTTAGTGGAAATGCCACCATGTCTATTCTTCTGCTTTTTACATTTTTTATAGAAAAACATTCAGAGGAGGACATATGGTCTGTATTTAAAGAGAAAGATTGACAAGACCTCAAAAATATCTGAAAACTATAGAAATGGTAAAGATTACAGACCCGTGGCAGCAGTGCTACATACAGAAATTATTCCAAGGCAGATCATCGGTACATGAAAATTCTGGTATAACATCACCAAGAAGACTGTATGATAGGATCTTCAGCACTTCAGCATCAAGTACCCACAGGAAAAGGTCACATTATGAACATTTGTTCCTGCTCAGACTCTACAACAGGGCTGGGGAACTCCAGGCCTCGAGGGCCGGGGTCCTGCAGGTTTTAGACATCACCCTTCATCTACACACCTGAATCAAATGATTAGTTCATTACCAGGCCTCTGCAGAACTTCAAGACATGTTGAGGAGGTCATTAAGCCATGTAAATCAGCTGTGATGGATCAAGGACACATCTACAACCTGCAGGACACCGGCCCTGGAGTTCCCCACCCCTGCTCTGCAACAGGAGATAAGAGCCGCTTGCTGAATCGTGTGTGTGTGTGTGTGTGTGTGTGTGTGTGTGTGTGTGTGTGTGTGTGTGTGAGGACGACCCAAAAAAAGAGCTGTAAAGGTAGGCAAACAAAAAAGAGACACTGATGTGATCAAAGATATGCTGAGAGAAAAATGAGCCCTTTTTGTTCCTTCATACCATCAAAGCCGTGTTAGTCTTGCTCATTTCGACAACAAAGCGAACGCATTCTGAGCATTTAACACCGAGTGCCTCGGGAACTCCACGCAAACTTTAAAACGACAGACAGGAAATGAAGAAATGCAAAAACAAAACACACTTTGATCAACTTGCAGAAATGTACTGATGCTATCTGACTCCTCGTTCTTTAACAGCTGACTGGGGGATTTTCATGTGAAGGATATTAAATGGGTTTCCTATTTCCCCTCTGAGAGAACATGCGGATCAAACAGAAGAGGAAATCCTCTGCGGAAGACTTTCATCAGAGCTGGGAGCAGATGGGAGGATTGACCCCTGACATGTCGCCCGGCACCTATAACCTCTTGATATGGTTTATGACATGATATGTCAGAGACTGTGGCTAATCCCACAGAACGGAAATTCATCTCAACCACTCTGAGCAGATAAATAAATAACGTAATCTGTTTTGAAGTAATCGCTGACGCTTTCTAAAAGGTTCACATTCACTGGATTATGAGTCTGAAGCTGCTCTTCAACCATGTGACTGGACAGAGGGAATAAAGGTCTGCACATCTCTAAATTTACTCAAGTGCACTGAGTGCATTCAACCCTGGAGCCTTAACGGGCCAAAGGAGCTCTGAATAAACTCCTACTGCTAGTACCTGCCGTCTAATCATGTTAATCTTCTTTTATTGTAGTCGACAGGAGGCTGCTAGGGCGGCGCCTTCAATGATCATGTGATTTCTGAACCAGTTCGACTTGTGATTCCAGCACAGCTATGATCAGTGTTGCCCACAGATTCCATTTGCGCGTGCCACATACCACTACAGCAGCTGAGTTTTCGGCCCATGAAGTTGTTTCCACTATCAATATTTTCATGTTCACCTGCTGAATAATTGTCGACCTGCTTTTATTATAGACGAAGCACATCGTGTACCTGGGAAAACAAACGCACACAGTTTTCTTTAAAGGGTGTTTGACAGACTTCCTGAAACTGCAGGGCGAGGACGTCGGGTGTTGGCCAGTCGTAGCACAGCAGGGTGGAACATTAGTCTGCTGTGTCTGCCAAGCATCACTCAAACTCAATGTATGGGAATCGAGCCTTGAAAAATAATCCAAAATACTCGATTTTCTATTATTTTCCACAAATGATATAATCTATAGGTGGACGGGAGAGACACCTCAACATATTATCCAACAATGCACACAAATCAATGCTTGAATTCCAGTTTTTAACCAAAGGAGATAAGATGGCTATTAATGTTAATATTATGTGCCAACTTGATCTACTAGACAACTGGAGAAGATCCCTGGAGAATGAATTCATGCGCTCCGTGGCGCTCCCGTCTATTCTCATGTTCTTTATGAAGAGCAGAAATAACAAAGATACTTTAGCGCTCGCGGCTCGTGCTGTACCTGAGCTGGTTCACACAAAGGGAGAACCTGGCAGCGAGCGCCTTTTAAATAAAGCTCAGGCGCCAACTTACACGCATACAAAAGAGGCCCGGAGCTGCATGGATCTTTCTGTGCTGGCTGAGGATGAGGAGTGAACTAAATACAGAGAGGAAGAGCAGCAGTCTGGTGACGTTCTGTGCTTTTGACTTCATCGGCTCTCCTGCACGGATGGTCTTCCTCTCTGCATTTAGAGCCACATCAGAGAGACCCTTTTCTGCTCTGTTTCCCAGCATTACTGTGTTCTTATTTTCCACCCAAGTATACAATCTCTACATTTTCCTTCATTAGCACATGTCAAACATGTGGTACCCACTCGCTGTTTAGTTCAACTCGAGCCGAGCCGGCTGAAGAGTCGCCGATCAACAAGAAACTAGAGATGGCACCAAACCACTTTATGTTCGATACCGATATCATAAATTTGGATATCTGCCGATACCGATGTGAATCTGATACAGTGTGTTTTTAATCAATAAAACAGTTTTTTAAACATCTTCCTGCATTTGGAAAAGTTCATACTCAAGTTTTAACAAAACAAACAAACAAAAAACACTAAAGCTATTGTGTTAAACCTGTATGCAAAAAATACACCATTAAAATATTTCATAGTTCAGCAAAACTGATCAATCTCATAAACGTAAACCTACAGCATCCTCCCTATTCTGGCATTTTAAAGAGCACTTAGCAGAAATATTAAACAACATAACTAACAGGGTTGCAAACTCCCAGCAAAAAAAAAAAAAAAAAAAAAAGTGAACCAGTCCCCAATTTTAATTTAATGCATGTGTTAAAAAAATGCACAGAAATTATTTTTCAACAATAATTAAATAGATTCAACATCTTCCTTCAACAGAACTGCAAACTGCACAGATGGTACCTTCCCAAAGGAAAAAGTACTCTAGCTTACTAGGGTATATTAGACTTAACAGTCACTATATACAGTAATGGACTTCTATACATTTTACATCAGATGAAGACTTTGGGTGTAAAACTCCGATAATTATTTATTAAAAGCTCGACATTTCAAATGAGAATAAGAAAGAAAAGTATGTCTTTGTGCCCCCTTTTCCCTGTTAATGCCCTATCGGCCCCCCTGGCTAAACTTTGCTAGATGCGCCCCTGCACAGTTACGTCAGCTGCGTAGATATTTAATGGTTTCCCTCCGATATCCAGTAATTTAGTTCAGTATCGGCGCGATACCGATACGTAATATCGAATCGGTCCATCCCAACAGGAAAGGTTGAATGGAACGACTCTTATATAGCTTTTCTACTCTTCCAGAGAACTCAAAGCACTTTATACAAGATGCCTCATTCACACCCATGTTTTAAGTGTTTTCTATCTAGCAATCACATGCATTAGAGAGCGACCTGTGCCACCACAGGCATCTCACTGGATGTTCAAGCCACAGGCCAGGTCATGGTAGATTTATGCAGTTAAAGACAACAGGACTTCTTTCAGGTTCCTGAAGATATTTCGCCTCTGATCAACAAAACTTCTTCAGTTCTAAAAAAACTGATGGGAGCCCCAGACATGTGGGTTCTCCATACAGAGAAGTCCTGAGAGTCGCTGACCCTCCCTGAAATCACAGGTCTTAAAGGATCACATGAGTCAATACTATCTCAGGGTCAAGGGTGAGGGTGTGACACACTGCTCCCACACACCATCATGTGAACTATTAAAGTCAGCAGGGGTTGAATAGCCTGGGACGGGATCCTGGTTTTTGGAAGTGAAGACCCTTCTTTGATGAGAGACTGAACATCTACACACATCAAACAGCAACAGTTTGCTTCACTTCAAGCTCTTCAGACTTGGTTGTATCCTGACATGTAGCTTCCCAGAAACATAACTAAGAGTCACACTGAAATTCTGCAGTGACTAATTGGTTTCTGTAGCACTGTTTCCCGTTTCTGTTCCTGGTCACTCCTCCTTTTGTTGCCTTGCTGAATCAGCTGCTTGTTAGTGTTTTGGCAGCAAACCTACTGAGCGACTCGGGCCCACCAGCATAATGATGTGATGATGATGTATACTTTACTGATCCCTGTGGGGAAATTCCTCTCTGCATTCAACCCACTCACTCTGAAGCAGTGGGCAGCCGCTGGGCGCGCGGGGAACAGTGTGTGCAGACGGTGCCTTGCTCAGGGGTACCTCAGGGTAGCCAAACCCCTGATTTTGGGGCACTCGACCTGCTGAGCTGTCCCTGCCCTAAGTACAAATGTTGGTCACACGTGTTATGTCACCAGCTTCAACTGTATAAATACATTTTACCAGATAAAACCAAGTCCTTCACCCTTTTTCTCCTCACTAATTTATTTTCATCACTTGTATTATATCTAAAGTTCAACTAAGTCCTCTGTGAAAACGATCCTTCAGTATGAGGTTAAATTAACCTTGGATGAAGACTCATCAGTTTCATGAGCATTTCAGCTTCCGTGCTGAGGAAGAGTCTATTCTGTACAACATCCTCATTTGTTTTAAGAAGACCTGTGTAGATTTTAGTCCCTTTTGTTGTGCTGGTTCGCCATTGTTAATATATTCTGCTTTTCCCTGTAAGATGATAAGCTCGGGGCGGGGAATTTCCTGAGTGAATCAAGGCCGGCTAATAGCTGCATGATGATTTCCTAATAATCCATTAAAGCACCGTCGACATTTATAAGACTCATGTTACATTTGTTATGTCACTGTGAGTTCATGTAGGCATGTCTTTATGTCCACAATGCTCGTCCAGTCTCAGGCACCACCGAGTTAAAAACTGACCCAAACCCAAAGTCTTCATTAAACTTCAACCTCCAGCCATCTTTATTTATTTAAACTATTTACAAAAGCAAGCTGCCCAGCTGCTAGGGTCTAAAGATGAAAACTAAACCGCAGCAACTGTCAGGCTAATAGGAACACATTAGCACAGGGAAGATGGAGGATGAGGGTTAAGTTGTTCTCAGTGAAATTTCAGGTTGAAGCTCCCAGATGGGCCGAGACAAACAATCATGGCAGAAAGAAACAGACGTCTGAGATGATCCAACCACAACACGAGGTTAGTCATGAATGTTCCCGTGTGGTTTGGATTACTCACTATAAAAAGTTCTTTTTTAACACGACTCAAACTACAAGGGATCGTTACCAAGCCTCAAAGACAGCCCAGGCCCAGCAACAGGCACGTATTAGACATGTCCTAACTCTATTACTCATTTCTGCTACAGACCAAATTCAAACGGTGTCGGAAAGAAGGGATGACGAGCTTTACTGGGATATTCGGTGTATCACGGTAGCACCAAGTATCCACGGGGTAGCGTAACATAACCACAGACCTGCCTCTATTTCACCATGTGCACTTCACGTTACTGCAACTCCTCAGCCAGAACTACAAAATCAGTCCAGGCAGCCGTATGATACAGGCTGATAAATGGCTGACGTGGTTAAAAGGAGCAGATAGATGTTATCGACTACTTTTACCGTCAGCTGAAATCTGACTGTTTATGTTTATTTAATTACAGTATGTCAAATTATTAACATTCCTCTCTCTACAACATCGCTCCAGGTGGAAACGCAGCTTTGCATCTATTAATTTCATATGCAAATACATCTTCTCTGACTTTAGTTCTATAATCAAGTAAAGAAAGTTCAGCAACAGCTCCATGTGGTGCAGGCGTGTTTGCACACATGAATGAATGAAGAGGAGCCAAGAGGGTTCTGAACAAAAGTGCTGAAACGAAGAGCAGATGAGAAAATAAAAAGGGACGAGGGGGGAAGAGCGGAGATATATTTAGATCACGTAGCTCACGGTCAGCAGTGTCGTTCAATTCCTAAAGGCACAGCACAGAAGTGAAGAACAGCAGGCACGGAGGGAGGTAAAGAGAACAGCCGTGGTGGTAACCACAGAGGCCGAACACCACAAACACAGCTTCCTGTCTTAACTGAGCGAAAACTGATCACAAATTTTCAATGGAAATTAGATGCGGTTTAGTTTACATGTCGTGGTTATCTGAGCAGGAAATTCTGGCTGCGTCGAGCCCCGCCCCCCAAGTCGTTAAATCTGCTTCGCTGCTCAAAACTGATTGCAACTGCCTTCGAGGCAAAAGTTTTTCTTACTAATTCTTTACTTCAGTTATTCCCAAACGTCTCAGGGGCAGCGTGTGTGCACAATCGATTACATTTAACAAAGTGACCCAGATAAGCTGCAGAAAACGGATGGATGCATAAAGCTATGCACATTTACAGCTTTACACTCTGAATATTTTCAGAGTTACAGGCGTTGTAAATCCACACAGATGGGTCAAACCTTCTTAATATTTGTATGTTTGAGGTCTCGTTACTTCTTAAAAACCAGAGACGACTTCTTATCTGGAGCACAATCACGAGCTTCCAAAGTGCAGCCTGTGAGCAGAGCTGAGGTACAAAGTCTGAAATGAAAGTGGGGAAGTATTTCCCCCAGAGATACTTCTTTGGCCACGGTGCTTTTCCACTGTGAGCTACACCTGAAACCCCCCCACTGAAAGAAATACACACAAAAATGGAAACGCCACAGTGAACATACGTTTCCCTTCACTCGGGAATTAAGAACTAAAATTCATTTTCATTTTCTCGTTCAAAGTGAGGTTTTAGGAATTCGAGCCTCAAATGTAGACCACAGAATTTAATTCTTCATAGCCGGCCGTGTGAGACCACTGACTGGGCTCCTATACTGGAACAACATTTAGAGAAACAGCTGGAGCGATTTCACTCATCGTTCGATTCTGTTTAGGCAAGATAAACTGCTTCGTTCAGGTTAGAGTCTCACGTTAGTGCCAGCAAAGACCAGCACTGAGCCAGGCAAGCAAACGGACATCAAGTTTGTTTGAGAAAGCGCCTCGCGGTGTTGCTCAACACCCAAACAGCTCCGTCCTGACCAAAAACAGGCTGAGCGACAGGAGTATTTAACAGTGTTAGTGACCATGGAGAGGTGCAGTCAGATGTGGTTACACAACAGCTGTATTTTTCCCCGATGCTGTCACCAAAACAACAGAAAAAGCGACGCATCATTCCTAAAAGCTTTGCACACTTAAACTCTGCATATTCAGGCAGGCCTTTCCTCTCAAGTACCAACCAAGCAGGCCCAGGCGATGAAATAATGTGTAAACATGCCCTGAGAAAAGAGGCGTCTGCATCGCAGCGCGTGCCAGGGACCCTGTCATGGCAACGCCTCCTGAGCCCCGACCATTCATCACAGTGCAGCTGGTACACGTCGCCATGGCTGTTCCTCAGTCCGACTCCACCGAGACATGAGAAGGAGAACAGAGTGGAAAAAAGCCCATCATTCTCCAGCTTTTTCCACCTCCTCTCCTCTTTTTCTGCCTCTGGTGGCTCAAGCTGTTTCCATAGTGAGGCCTTCCTCACCAAACCATTAGGGAAAGTTATTATCTAATGACAATCAAAGCAACCTGCACCAGTTTGTAGATGGGAGCCATGGGGATAAGAAAATCTCCTCAGGGATAGATAACCCACAACACAAAGGCCTCCCAGAAGCAACAACATAACAACACAGCAGCTTTTTCAACATTCAGGATTCAAGGTAGTAAAAATTTATGTTTTGATGTTAAAAGTTAACACCTAAAAAAATAAGAGTTCAAATCAAGCAATACTGAAATGATTCAATGATGCAATTCGTCTGCAGCTAAATCTTTATCGTGATAAATATGGAAACAAAAACGTGTCAAAGGCTTTTTTACACTAACAACAAAAGGCATGCTGTAACGAAAACTAGCTCCATGTAACACTGAAGGCAGATGATGCTGAAGCTGCTCAGCTGTATTGAAACAACAACATCCTGAAAAGCTTGTCTGAGATGCTATCAACAACGCGGTCTGAGCCTAACGCTTCATGCAGGCCAAAAAAAGGAAGCACCACAGAGGGTGCTATTTAAAAGAAAAAGGAAGAAACGGCATGAAAAGAACAGAAACGTTCTTAAAGTGTGGTCAAGTGTCTCCTCTGCAGAAAGAGCTTATACTGAGTCTCAGCCTTCCTAAGCAAATCTGACCCAAGGTTATATTGAAACAGAAAGGATAAGGCCGCATGAAGCGTGTTTTAAAGTCACACATAACAGCTCCAGCACCAACCACACTAATCTGACTTTATAACAGCAGCAACAAAAAAAAGAGATTAAATGAGACCTGGTGCAGAACCAGCAGCCGTTAGTGATTTTAGCCCACGTTTACGGTTCGGTAACAGAACCTAATAGTACAGATTACTTATTTTGTTTCTGTAATTTCATTTTATTTAAAGGTAAGTGTTCAAAAACAGAAAAAACCAACCAACAGATCTTTGCTCACAGCACCCGACCACAGCAACCTGAAAAACTATAGAAGTGAGAATCAAGATAGAGAAGTGGCTTCGACCAAACAGTTTCCTGAAACACACAAACTCAAGTATTATATCTTCATGAAAACCTTTTTAAAAAATACCTGCCCTCATGATCTGTATCACTGTTTATCCTGCTTACCTCACACTTCAGTTTATAAAGATATAAATCTGGACTCTGAGCTCTTTAATACCTGTGACAGCATGTTTACTCTGACTGATAAGAGCAGGACGACTTCAGAGACAGACTGAAGCTCTGGTCCTCTCCCCGGTAGGACAAAGAAGAGCAGCCCCTCTGCTGCTCTCTCACCTCCAGTGTGGGCTGGGTTCAGAGGGGGAAGGGGGCCGCCATGCTGGGCCTTTTGTCCCGCTGTGGAGAGCACATATACGAGGACATATGGGCAGGAAGACAGGCTGAGAAACCTGCCTTATAGCAGGGAGGTAGCGGGAAATGGCGAAATTAACGAGTTCTGTCCGCACGTTAAAGTGCTCAGAGAGTAGTTAGCTAATAACGAACCCAGTTTCCTGGTAAATGCAGCTGCCATCGTTAAACTTTTATCGGGGTCGGCTTTTGCTTATAGGATCAACACATCAGCTAAAACGGAAGAAGAAGAAAAACAGACTTCGGGGGGCTTTATAGCAGACACAAAGTTAGTTAGAGCTGGTATTAATCAGCATTAGCTTACGCAATGCTGCTAAGAGCTAATATACTGATTTAAACCCCGTGTTTGCCCTTATTCTTGGTAACACTCGGGCTCGCATCGACAGTTTTCCAGCAGGGGTCTGATTACTTTTAAGTGGAGCTAACAACAGTCCCGACTGCCTTTAAACTGGGCTCACTTTTTCCTGGTTTTAAATCATGTAAAAACATCCGAGAAAAGGGCTCCCACCCCAACTCCAAGCCGATCCTCGCCAGCTGTGAACGCCGAGCCGCGCCGCGCTATCCGCGGAGGGGAGGTTGTTAGTTAGTTACTTAGCTGGCTAGCTAACGGGCTAGCATCCCCACACGGAGCTGTTTTGGCTCCATCATAAAAACAACCAAACGTCTTTTTTCAGTCTTACCTGAAGGTGTTTTTATCCCCCAGCAGGTGAAGCGACAGTTAGCGGTCGGTGTCCCTCCAGCTGCCCGTTTCCTGCTCAGTATTTCCGATGTGCGCTGAAGTTGGAGCTGCTGTTTGGTTGCTGGCTCGGAGGCTGAATGAGCAGAGCCGCTGCAGCTCGGCACTTTTCTCCTCCCCTCCGCGGTCACAGCTCAGAGCTCAGCAACACCGACAACCGGCCACAGCTGCTGCTGCTTTACCACAGGAGCTCCAAAAACAGCCACCAAGACCCACGGGGGACTGTTTTATTTTATTTTTTGTTTCTGTGGCTTTGACATAAAAGCTAGCAATGAATATGGAAATCATCCTTGGTTATTTTTTTTACATGTTTCTTTATCACTGCTGTCTGTGATGTATTTTAATTACATTCTCCAGCTGTAATCTTTAACCTGTACTTCTATCTGCTGCCCTTTTTAAGGGTCACCCCCCTCCTGTGTCACACTAACCATCTGGATGTCCTCCTTCATCACATCCATGAATCTTCTCTGAGCTTTTCCTTTTTCCTCCTGTGTGGCAGCTTCTTCATCATTCGTTGCCCCTCATTTACATCATCCCTCCTCTGCACATGTGCAAACGTCTCAGTCTTGGCTCTCCACAGACTCTGTCTCCAAACTGCTCAAGCTGAGCTGTCCCTCTGACACGTCCATTTATAATCCTGTTCATCCCGGTCTCTCCCAGTGAAATCCTAACATCTTCAGCTCAGCCTTCCACCTTTTTGTCTCAAAATCATGCGTCACAGCAGGTCTCACTACCATCTTGTAAGTTTGCCCTTTCACTTCTCCTGCTATCCTTCTGTCACAAATGACCTCTGACACTCGTCTCCACCCTGGATGCGCTCTCTCTTGTGCACTGTCCATCACGTTGGATGGTTGAGCCCAGTTATAGGTAATTAATATTATGAATGGTACCGAGAAAATGAAGTGTCAGCATAGACCTTCAGTTTTGGGAAACATGGCACATTGTATGTATGTTGACTGGGGGTTGGGTTCATTTAATAAAATCCAAGGGGAAGCACAAAAGCCCAGTGTAAGACAAATAAGCATTATTTTGAACTGTGACTCATGCAAAGCTGCTCCAGTAGAGTCCAACATTAAAAATGTGGAGCTGAGAATGAGCAGAACGAGTGCACTTCAACAATGTGTTGTTTTTAAGCCTGCTATGTTAGCCATCGTGCATGAAGTAGAGCTTAGTAAGTACAGTGGAGTAGAGACTAAACATTTCTCTCTGGACTGAGTGAAAGCATAAAGTAGTATAACGTGGAAATACTCCAGTACAAGTACCTCAGGGTTGTACCTGAGTGCTGTCTTTGTGTAAATGTGCTTTATTCCCCCACAGCCAAACCTGAGGGCAGTTTTTAGAAGTCAAGTCTGTTATATTCTTAATAACTCAGTGCCTCTGTTCACTGTTTATGGCTTTATTATTTTTACAGGTTCCTAAAGGAGATTAGTTGTTTTCCCGACCTTTGTACAGACATTTCATCTGAATTACAAATCTATAAATCTTACCCTGAAATCTTACCTGTAATACAATCAGTGGTGGGCTCGACTTTATTTTATACTTTTAGGTTTTGAGGGTGTCCCTGGCAATTACATAATCCAGAATAAGGCCATGAGTTTCGTGAGGTGCATAAATTTCCTGCTAGGCGAGTGGCTAAAGGGTAAATGGCACAGGAAGCATAGCAGGATGTGTGCTGGTAGAGAAAGCTCACTGCAGTAATTTCCATTTAATCTGAATTTGGTTCACAGAAATCAAAGCTGACATTCATTTCGTTGGGAGGCACTGCCGTCAGCTGTCAGCAGGTTTTGAACTTCTGCTCTGTATGATAATCATATTTTGGGTTCAGTAAGGGTGTGTCTATAGACGGGCACACGGAGCCCCCCCAAAAAATGTCAGCTAGGACCCATCCATCTTTAATATACAGTCTGTATACTCATTCCAAAGTCGTCATTTAAAACTGTGATGATCTGGAATTTAAAGATAAACAACTCACTCATCGCCTGCAGCAGGTTACAAACACATTTAAGGTAAGATAACATTTATGCTTTCAGAAGACAAGCGTTTAGATGAATGATCGCTGTGGCTGCCTCTGCACTGAATCACCTTTGTTTACCTGTTTCCGCGAAGATAACAGTTATCGAGATGACAGGCCAGCCACCTCGCTACAGCTTACTTCCTGTCAGCGCCTCAACGGCTCAAAGCAGCATGGATGTTGTGGTGTCAGGCCTGTGGTACAGACTCTTCCCTCGACAGTGCTTTGGGAGAAACCACAGGGTGGATCAAATATTCACCAGGATGTCCTCCTGCCCAGAAATAGCGATCCCGCAGCTCTGTCCCTTTTATTTCGACCAGGTCACCTACATCCTTCCTACCACACCCCTGTAGGTACCACCACTCTGATGGACAGGCGGTTCTTTAACTTGTGTATTTGATTTCCTAATCATCTTCCTCCCACTTCAAGGGGCAGCGGTAACCTCCAGCTGCAATGCTTCAACTCACGGGCAAACTTAAAAACAGAGACGCAAAGACCGGCAGGGGTGCGCCGAGAAGCTCGGCCCAGCACCGGCATCCATCTGAGTCGACTCTGTCAACTCCAGAAGCCAAAAAGCGGCAGCAGTTTATCCACACGGGACTACATCTATCTCATGTATGGCTCCCACTGCTGATTAATAAATGTATCTATTTTATCTGGTAAATGTTGCGATTGTACCTGATATTACTTCAGCCATTAAAGAACAGGTAACTTTTGTGTTGTTTGATCCCCATCGATGAAGCCAAGTCCCACCCACAGAGTGAGTATCAGGTCTAAACGGGTGCTTCGGTGCCACAAAGATGAAATGAAAAGGCTGGTGCTGGTCCGGAGTGGTGACAACGCAGCGACTGCTGGATCTGAAAAATGAAGTCAGCATCGAAGCATCTAAAACTGCCGTGGCTCTAAGGTCCACCCTAAAATATGCGAGACTGCGTTTAAATCAATTAAAGTGACTCCCGCTTAATATTCTCCATCGAATAACAAACATTTGTTGCTGCTCTAATGGCTCAGCCAGAAGTAGAAAAACAATCACCATCATTTCCTGTTTTTATGGAAAACATCTTTAATGTATTTCTCGGGTTATTCAGACTACACACAGATACAAATGCTCTATCCGAGCTACAGTCAGGGCCAGATATTTTAGGAACCAGAGGAGCGCATGTAGGAAAACACACTCCTTCACATGGTGGTGTGACACGGGGCTGACGTGAGGCCACGAGCGCCACAGTGAGTAAATTTAGTCCAAAAATCAACGCAGGTCGTGAATTCACAAAAGACTCGCCGTAGTTACAGACACAGACGGAAATCAATAACAGACGTGTGTCTGGACATCTTTATTCTTCCCGATGATCTTTTCCGTCTACTTGTAGAACTCGTGCTCCTGCTCGTCCTTTTTGATGACCGTTTTGTAGGCTTTTTCAAAATCTTTGGCGAGGACGATGTACCTGTTCTCTCGCACTGCCAACATGCCGGCCTGAGACAAGACAAGAAGAAAAGTAATCAGTTTTATCTTATTAATGAAAGTAAATAAGGTTAAAACCATTATAAGTCTAATTTAAAGTTCCCAGAGTAAACACAACATCTCACACAGGTGGTTTTTGGCCACGTTTGGCGCTCGTTTTATGATCTTGTAGCTTTAAATTGAAATTGAGCCGACGCTTTTAGGAAGAGGTCGTCAACAAAAGGACGCCGATTCAGTTCCCTTTAGGTGGCGTCAGGAAAAGCATCGGACGGAAAACTCTCCCAAATTTAAACACGTGGAGCGAACGGCTCAAAAAAGCTTCTACATTTAAAACTGGCTGATCGAAGTAACATTCAGCTCACAGCCGATCAAATTTTAAGACGTCTCCAAACTGTATTTAACACATTATCACTAATAACTCATACTTAATGGATACATTATTTTAAAAAGTGTAAACAAGTAGGTGTAGCGCATAGCTCACCTCCTGGCAGATGGAGTTGATGTCAGCTCCAGAGATCTTGTCTGGTCGGGCCACATCTGTGTGTCAGTGAAGGCCGAATCAACAAAAACAGCATTCAATGAATCAGCAGCAGTGATGAGGTGTCTATGGAGGAGGTGCGATGTAAACAGTACGCAGGGAGCACATTTTCATCTCTAACACTTTACAATGCAAAGCAAGCCGTTGGTGCGTTTTATGCCAAACGCGAGTGTGGAAACCAGTTCGGCCCTGAATCCAAGTGAATAATGTGGAGGACAGACATGCAAAAGTAAACGCAGATGGAAGGACTCGCAGACTAAACACAACAAAACCTCCAGCCAAAGAAGTCAACAGCCCAGAGTCGGAAACGAAACCCAACAATGTAGAAACTCACAGTGAATCGTTTAAATGAGAAAACCTGAAGTGAGACAGTTACTACGTGCTGAGGTGAACGCTGCAGAGCGGGAACAAAATAAGCTCAAGGGCCAAAAGGATACAGTCCTCCAGGTCGACCTCCTCCGACAGGTTCATTTTACTGGTGATGGTGGAGAAAATGAGACGCTTCTGCCTGCGGTCGGGCAACGGGAACTCGATCTTCCTGTCCAGACGACCCGGGCGGAGCAGAGCCGGGTCCAGAGTGTCGGCTCTGTTGGTGGCCATGATCACCTGAAGACGGGGAAGAGGGGTTGACATGTTCTTAAAGCACATGATTGTAAACGTGACATGTGATGTGTTCACTTAATAAAGGCACAGATGATTATTCTTTAACTTGGACTGTCTCTCCACAGGGGTTTCCTTGAACTCTTAAGCTCTTCAAATGAAAAACAGAAAAAATAAAGAGAAAACCAACAGGTGGAGGTGATGGAGGACAGCAGGGAGTGACATCACTCTGCTGTAAACACCGTCGAGCTGCAGTGAGCCTGCGTCGTGTTGTCGGAAATCTTTGCTTTTTCATGGCATTTTCAACTATTTATAAAAAGATAACGCACAATGAGCTTTATTTATTACTAATCTCCCATTTATTTACAATGGTTATTATATGAAGTACCAGTTTGGAATACTTGGATCTCGCTTCTTTAAATCCTCCACGATCTGCCATTACGGCCCTTTAGATCTAATTTACCACTCCGACAGCTGCTGAACTTCTTGACACAGTAATTTTGAATTTTGGAAGAAAACACAGTCTTTGTATATTATTCTGTGCTGGGATGATGAAGAATGGGACTGGATACTGTGGTAGAATAAACTAATGTCAATGAACTAAAGGTTACTTAACTTTAGAGACGTGTGTTGTTTTTACTGGACGGGACAGGAGGAGGATTTACTCCAGGCTGTACGTCACGTAAAGTTCAGACTTTGGACAAGAACATCTGTGATATGTTAGGAATTCAGTCTCAGAATATTTATTCTGGGAAAACATCCAGAGTTAGAAGAAGATAAACATACTAAGAAAGTGGTCCAAACCAGCGTCACGACAGGCAGATTGATCCTCATTAAAGGCCTTAAACTCACTTTGGAAATATGGCGAAGAAATGATTCGGAAGAGTGGATAATCATTTCTTTGGAGGACTACTCTCGACTTGAGCTGCGTCCAAACAGGAAGCACCGTGGCGACTGAAGACCACATGATCTCAGTGAGATTTCCCCACATCGAGCGACTATAAAAAACAGAAAATAACCCGAGAAACTTTTCTCAGCTTTCAGGCGATCGCCTCAAGTGACTGCCAGTGAGAGCACAGCAAAGGCCGATTGACATGTAACCTGACAGTAAATATATTAGTGAGTTACCTAGGCAACCAGAGCCTGGAATTGTCTGCCTGCAATTGAACAGCAATCACCTTCAAAGCAAGCTTCAGACCACAAAGAGTAGACAGGATTTACCTACACTACATGAATCTGTTACATATGATAAATATGCTCACATAAATAAGCACAAATAAAAGCTGTTAATGATACAAATGAGAATAAATACGATACAGTGTTCCTGATTATTTCTGAGCGTGTGCATTTGTAACATTTTAACCATCAAGTTCCTGCACTTTTCTCACTGTAAGAACTATTTTGGCAGAGAAAAACAAATCTGCCCCAAAAACCTTTCTGGGTTATAGCATTCATCAGAACAGGAAGGAGTTCTTTGTACAAGTCTTAGCTGCACTCCATGTGTAAACAGCTCAAGGGCAAAATGTCCATTTAAGGTGCTGATGAATGACGCCGTGAGCCTCGGGGATGCTCTCTAAGCTGGATTGCAGCAGACGCAGTGATAACGATGCAGTGAATGAAATGCAGCTCGAGTCAGCACGCAGAGATGTGGTGCAGCCACAGGGGGAAACAGTTAAGAGGCTCGGCTCACCTTGACGTTGACATTCTGGTCGAATCCGTCCATCTGATTGAGCAGCTCGAGTAAGATTCTCTGCACTTCCCTGTCAGCTGCAGAGGAAACAAAGAGGTTAGACGGCCGAGTTCGTCACGCAGACAGTCGCGTGCAGGACAGGGGCTAAAAACAACATGTATAAAAGTCGGGCTGTTTCGTACCTCCGGTCTGTGCATCGAAACGCTTCGTTGCGATGGCGTCGATCTCGTCGATGAAGATGATGGCGGGGGCGTTTTCTTTTGCCAGCCGGAACACGTCCCTCACCATACGAGGACCTTCCCCCAAATACTTCTGAACAAACTCGGAGCCGACCACGCGGATGAACGCCGCTGCAGGCAGAGAGAAAATCGGTGAAACACAACTTATTATAAAAATCATATTAAAGCCTTTTAAAGTTAAATGTATTACAGGTGCACATCACGTCCTGCTGCACTTACCTGTAGTGTGGTGAGCCACGGCTTTGGCCAACATGGTCTTACCGCAGCCTGGCGGTCCGTACATAAGGACGCCCCTGGGAGGGTCAATGCCAATCTGAGGAAAGAGTCAGAAGGCTGAATATGACCGAGTGGTTCGTGATAAAAAAATAAGTCATGTAACATCCTTTGTTTACATTTGTTGCACAGTCATTGTTGACAAACATCTTCATGCATTTCTGCCACCTTCTGGCCGTAGCTGTGTACTACAGTCTACATGTATCCCCCAATGAGTCTTTTTTAAACTTTCATGGAGCTAAAATGTACAAAGTTAACATGTTTTATTCAACAGCGACTGAGATCATAAACCTATCAGGAAGGTTTTTACTGAGGTTCTCTCATACACATGTATACAATAATGGTCCTGCAGGTCATTATGAAGAATCAAGGTTAAGGTTTACACTGGCTTCACTTTCCAAACGCTGACACGACGTCCATATTTTATATACAGCCTGTGGCCAGAAGTCATGTGACTAGTTTGGAGCACGTCTAGGAAGCATAGACGACCACTGCGCTCAGTGTAAATCTCATTTTATATTTTTAAAACTTTCTTTTTGAACCTTTGTGTTGCACTGCTAAGACCAGGTGTAGTTAACACTTGGCTTTAGTTACCGTTTGTGCGTCTGGCGTTTAGCAGTGTGGACCATGACGAGTGTGAAAATGTCACTTGAATATCTGACCTGTTTATAGAGCTCAAAGTGTGTGAGAGGCAGCTCCACAGCTTCTCTCACTTCCTGCTTCTGAATGTCCATACCACCAATGTCGGCATACATCACGTCAGGCTTTTGGTCTGGAAGCAGAAACACACACAAGTTAAACCAGCTCTGATGGTTAAAGTGAACGCGCCAGCTTCAGATATTTTTAATGAGACGTGAGTGCAGAAACAAAGAAAGCTCCGGCCCACTGTGATGAGTTTCCACGACAGGGCTTGAACATGTCAGAGCCTGAAGGCTTCGTACCTGACGTCAGCATCATGATGCTGCTGTCGGCCTCCGGGGGGAGCACGTCCACCAGAGCGTTGCTGTGCTTATGTAAGGCCACCGAGGCGTTGGGCTTCAGCAGCTCTCTGTCGATGGTGCTCAGGATCCGCACATAGTAGTTCGACCCTGAAAGGTTGACAACGAGGAATGAGGAGGAGGAACAGGGCTCATTACACATTTAAGGCGTACACGGCACATGGCACATCTGAAAGCCGGAACATGATAAAGCCCGTATGCATCATCTGCAGCTTCATTCATTTATAATCTATGGGTTTAATTATTTATCACAGAGTCAGGTTAAAGGGCCTGCTGAAAGATAGCAAAAACAATTATTACTGATTTCCAAGTGATGTAATAATCCATTTATGCTAATAGAGAACCCTTTCTTTTGGTTTAGTAGATCTATTAAAGTTTGCCTTTTTGCCCCCACAGTACCTGTAGTGGAACCAACAATAGCTGTGTTCTGGTCAACAGCTTCCAGGAACTGGCCAATGACGAGAGGGATGCTCTGTATCCTCTTCACCTCCTCCTGAGCGTGCAGGAACTCCTTCTTCAGATTCTTCTGCTCATCTTTGATGTACTCCTCCTGCACCTCCAGGAACTCGAGCTCCTGCTGCAGCTTCTGCAAAGACACAGCAAAAGCAGCGTGAGAGCCTGCTGGAGATGAAGGTGGAGCTGCAGGTCACATCTGCAGCTTCTATGCCAAAGGCTGCTCAATGAAAACAGCCACAATAACTTCACCTGGATGATTAGAAACAAAAATTTGAATTCAAACTAAGCAAAATGTGAGAGTGCTGAAGGACACAGTTAAGTCCTGAGCAGAGGGCGTTTTGACTGTAAACTTTGTCTTGCAGGGACCACCAGCCCACAGTAGCACAGGCTGTTTATCCTAACCACACACACACTACGTGGAATTCTGAGTAAAAAATGATTTACTTGATTCTATAAACATTTTTTGAAATTTGTTTGACAGCTCCGAAACCAACCTTTTTTCCCAGCTGAGAAACACTGAATGTTCCAAAGACAAAAGCAACCGTTATTAAAATGTTCACCCTGAACATCCTCTCAACACTTCAACTATTGGTACTGTTACTGAGGCCACGTCCACACATTGTACATGCTCGGCACTTTTCCTCGACATTTCAAAGAGCAGGAAAGTGATGGTGAAGGTTTTTCTGTTTTCTTTCTTTCTTTCAGCATCTCATAGTAATACTACTTGCTCATGTATACATATGTCACTGTAATGAAAATAAACACAGATGTGCCACTCACACCAGAGTGTGCGTGTAACAAGCTGAAATGACACCAGAGCGCAACAAGTGGCAACAGCCGTGACACCATTTCTGGCATGTTTGTGAGGGCGACAACAGCAAGACAATGTGGACACAGAAAGCTGCAGACTAGGGCGATATGCCCTAAAGTCCATATCATGGTATAATTTGAAGCATGTGCGGGAACGATATGTATCGCGATATATTCTTTTCTTCTGTATAACGTATTTCACACACTATAAGGCACACTTAAAATCCTTTAATTTTCTCAAAAATCGTCAGTTTGCCTTTTGTATGAATTGTGGTTGTGTTTACTCACCTCGAACCGATTTTATGTGCTACACGGCGCGCAGAAACTGTCCAAAAATTATACGACTTTGGTAAGCTATGAAGCCGCCCTGCTTGATGGATTGTCAGAGCATTACGGCTGCCGTAGTCAGGAGCTTCGCGGAGTAATCTGGGTCCTAAACTCCATCATCTTCAGGTCCCAAAGTCAAACGAACATTGCAGCATCACAGAGTTAAAAACTGTCTAAATGATTTCATCTGTAATAAAATCATCAGCGTTGCTGCTTTACCAGGTGTAACTATTACGTTTAACATCCATGCAAACAGAATTTATTAAATTCAACGGAGTTAGAAGTTAGCAGGAAGTTAGCTCGCTAGTTTCCACCTAAACATGATATAGCATGTTCTGACTGAGAGGTTTTTGAAACTAATTCAAACGTACAGCTCTGCTACCACTTCCAACATAAATGAAACTAAACAGCAGTGGCGTTTGCAGGGTTACTGAAGTTGGACTAGCTGGTATATAATGTTGTGCTACGTGATTGCTAGCGACACAGCTATGTTAGCATAACATTAGCACAGTGAAGCTGGAGGATGAAGCCAACTTTTTTTCCACTCGATAAAAGTTGACGTGAGGGATTCTGTGGTCAGGGACAAATGCAATCGCATAGCAGGATGCTGTACACGGGCCAAACTTCAGCCTGGAGAACAACTGAGCTCATTCATTCACAATACGAGGTTAGTTATTAATATAGTGCAACTACATGGGAACAGAGCAGCTGGAGAGAATTCAACATTAATGAATCAATGGTACAGAAGTGGAGGAAGCGCAGTTTTTGGCTTTCCCCATATTCCAAAAGTGCTTTGTCTCTTTGTTATTTGCCATAATTTGCAGATGACGTCGTTTCCAGCTGCTGCAATGCTTTCGACCAAAACAGGCGCAGCTTGATGACACCATCAACAATTTGTTTGAAGCCTTAAGGGTACATGCATCCACATTTCTGTCAAGTGGACCCAACAAAGTATAATCCTGGATCTATAATGCACCGCCCACTGTTTTCCAGGCGGTGAACTTCAAATAAGTACGGGTCTCTCACTTGGTCTGTTTTGAAGTCGCCATTAATTTGCTGTTTGCTACTGAAGCAGATCAACTGAGTCAGCTGCACTACTTCTCCTGTGTCTTCCACCACATCCCAGCAGAAACCTGCTGATGCCCATGTGAGAAGAGCTTTGAAATCAGAAAAAGCCACTAATTTGGACCTAACTGCCTTCTACATGAACCTGTGTCCCCCACCTCTCACCTTCCGTTCCTAGCTTAGGAAGTAGAGTAGGTCACCTAATTGGGAGGTTGGTGGTTCTAATTCCCTAGTTGGGCAAGATAATGAACCCCAAGTTGTGAATGTGTGCATTAAAAGCACTCAGGTGTGTGAATGACGCAAGTTGTACAAAGATATATAAGAACCACTAATATAAGTGTCCTTTCACGATAGGATTTTTCAGGACTCCTGTAGTCTTTTTACCAAAGTGGACCCATTTAAGTGTGTGTAAATCTGTGAAACTTAAACAGCAGATAATAAGACCTTGTATCTGGTGTACAGGTCCTCCAGATCTTCTGGTTCTGGTGCCAGGAAGGAGAGTCCCGTCTGAGGTCTGGAGCTCAGTACCGCCGGCATGTCTTCCTGCGAAGGCGACAATAAAAACACAAACATGTGGCGTTATAAACAGCCCTCAGCATTCAGGGACAAAGCCAAAATCACAGAGACCCGCACAGCAGCTGCTTTACACAATCATCACAATCATTAGCTACTTTCACAGCTAGCTACCAATAACTGACTACTTTGCGGTGCTTAAAACACCGAGTTCCGCAATTAAACCATCATCTGACTAATTAATACACACATTTACTGAGTACGGGTTTACAAACTCCTCACATACTTAGAAAACAAATCATTTTCCTTGAGATCTGCGAACGTGATGCTAACATTAGCGGCTAACTGGATGACATAGCAGCGGCGCTGAGAATGAATCGGCAGGTTTGCGGTTCACCGTTTTAACGACCAGCAAAACAAACTGCGACACACACACGCTGACAGACACACTCTAACACGTGAGTTTACGAAAGCCCATCACACAGAATTCACTGTAAGAAAAGGAAAACCGGGGAAACCGATTCTTACCGGACTCTTCTCAACAGACACCAAATCCTCCATCTTCGAGTTTCTTCTTCCTCTACGGCTTCCGTAGTGCGGTTGGAAAATCACTGTAGAGGTGCGTTAGCGCCACCTGCTGAAGTGGAGTGTAAGCGTTCTTCTTTCTTTCTTTCTTTCTTTCTTTCTTTCTTTCTTTCTTACATTTGTACTGGCGGTTGGCAAACAATTGAAAGGTGCATTACCGCCACCAACTGGTATGGAGTAGGGTCTAGAACGACGCTCAAAAAAAAAAAAAAAAATCCTCAAATCCTTCCAAACAGGTTCCCCTCTTTTAAAAACTGAAATAAGGCCTGATAACTTTTACTTCCCGATTCCTTTCGCAACAAATCAACAAGATCCAGTTCGATTTTTAGGTTACTGAGATTTTGAATCAATTGTCTCCTCTCAACCTGATACCTCTGACACTGCAACATGACATGTTCTACAGTTTCAAATTCAAATTCAAATTCAAATTTTTATTTGTCACGTACACAGTCATACACAGTACGATATGCAGTGAAATGCTTAGACAACTGCTCGTGACCTAAAGAAAAAAAAAAAAAGAAAAAAAAAAAAGGAAAGGGCTATGAATATATGGAACGCCAGGACTGCCATAATGAATTAATTAAATACACCATTAAATAATTAATTAATTACATGTGTCATAACTATTTATTTAATTAATTAATTCCAATTTTAATTAATTATTGCCACATTTAATTAATTATTTAATGGTGTATTTAATTAATTCATTATGGCAGTCCTGGCGTTCCATATGAATAAGATAGGAAATAAATATGAAAAATTAAAGTGTAAATTTAACTAGGAAGGAATAAAATATAAAAAATTAAGGTTAAAAATGAAATAACTGTACAACACAAATTAGAATGAAGGGTAAATTTAACTGGGAAAGAATAAGATAAAATATATAAATTAAAGTTGAAAATAAAATAACTGTACAACAAAATACACAATACACAGTATAGAACTATATAAGAATGTATGAAGAAATATAAATAAATAAATAAATAAATATATATATACACACACACACAATAACAGCAGCTGTACAAGTATTAACTGGAAATGAAGAATATAGTGACCAGTGTTGTGCAACCCACATTTCCTCTACCCCACAGTAATCACATTTTCCAGTACTATGTTTCCCTATCATGAATAATATTCAAGCCAGTACGTCCAAATCTCAGTCTGGATATGATCACTTCCTCCCTCCTAGTCCGTCCTGCATTTCTCATTCCTCCCACCCTCCTTTGAATCTTAAACAACCATCGTCCCTTCCTTTCCTCCTCCCACTGCTTTTGCCATCTTGCTCTCATATCTAACCTTACCATACTCCTTATCTCTGCTTGGCCAAAACTAACAGCCATGTCAACCACCCCATGTTTTACGGCCTCCTTTGCAACTCTATCTGCCTTTTCATTCGCCCATACGCCATAGTGTGCTGGCACCCACAAAAACACGACTGCAAGTCCCATCATGCGTATCTGGGAAAGTGACTGCTGAATTTCCGCCAAAACATCTGCTCTACTGTCTGAGTGACTATGCTGCAGACTGACCAATGATGAACTTGAATCTGAACAAATGACAGCATGTAATAGTCTCACGTCCTCCACCCACTGAACAGCTAATAATATTGTGATCATTTCCCCAGTGTACACAGAAAGCCCATCACTAATCCTTTTACCCATTTCCACCAAAAACTCTGGGACCACGGCTGCAACACCGGTTTGACCGGTTGTGTTTTTTGAGGGATCCGTATATATTTGAACATAACTATAATATTGGTCAATGTAAACCTGTACCGCATGAGAGTTCAAAGCAAATGCCTTATCCTCATTCTTCTTGTTCAACAATGTTAAGTCTACTGTAGCATCAGGAAGTAGCCATGGAGGTACTGCTGGTAACGGCACTCTGTGACTAATGTTTAACTGATCCAGATTAAATTCTGTTGCTTGTCTCCCCACAATCCATCCAAAGCTCTTCCTTTCCCTCCTTTCTTTCTCCCAGCAAGGTTTAAGTACTTCATGCGTTTGGTGATCCTGCCCGTGGCCCTGTAAATTAGCCCAATAATTAAGTATGAGCTGCTCCCTTCTCAGTCCCAATGGCATCTCTCCTATCTCCACCTGTAAAGCTGCTGTTGGAGATGTTTTAAATGCACCTGTGCCTGATACTGAATATGGTCTAACTTTACCAGAGTTGTGTCTGCTGCTGAGTGCTATGCTACACACCTATAATCCAAGAGTGTAAGCGTTACAAACACCAACCGAGAAAAAGGAAAAAAGAAAAGAAAAAAATGCTGCCTGTAAATCAAAACTCGAAGTTTCGAGACACATATTTCAATATTTCCACGTACTGACTCAAAACTTTGAGTAATTCGAAATTTGCCACTGATACTAACTCAAAGTGCCAACTTAAAAACTCAAAGTTTCAAAGTTTGACTTAATAATTTGAAATTTGGAGTTAGTAAATATGAGATACCTATCCCAAAAACCTTGTGATAACTTTTCTAAAAAAACAAATTTTCTGTGACAGAAACAAATACAAAACAAACAACAACGCTCTCTTACTACGCAAGTAACCCCGGTGGAAGGGACTGTGGTGCTGACACTCATCAGTCCCCGGCCCCCTTCCTTCCGCTTAGCGTACAGCCTCAGGGTGCTGGACTTGGGGTGAAACCCTCCATGCATGGTAAGGAGCTTTCTTGTCTTTATGTCAGTGGCTTCTATCTCCTCCTTTGGCCAGCCTATTACCCCAGCAGGGTACCTGATCACGGGCAGGGCGTACGTGTTGATGGCCCGGATCTTGTTCTTACCATTCAGCTGACTCCTCAGGACTTGCCTGACCCTCTGCAGGTACTTGGTGGTTGCAGCTTTTCTAGCGGCCTCTTCATGGTTCCCATTTGCCTGTGGGATGCCCGGGTACTTGTAACTGTCCTCTATGTCTGCAATGTTGCCTTCTGGTAGTTCAATCCCCTCAGTTCTGACTACCTTCCCTCTCTTTGTTACCATCCGACTACACTTCTCCAGTCCGAACGACATTCCAATGTCATTGCTGTATAGCCTGGTAGTGTGGATCAGTGAATCTCGTTCACTCTTGGCATACAGCTTGATGTCATCCATGTACAGGAGGTGGCTGACAACTGCTCCGTTCCGTAGTCGGTATCCGTAGCCAGTCTTGTTAATGATCTCACTGAGGGGGTTCAGGCCTATGCAGAACAGCAGTGGGGACAGAGCATCTCCTTGGCTTGGAGTTGGCCTCTAGTGTTGTACGCCACATCCCCATTGAGTTATGAGTGATGAGTTTGAGTGATGAGTTTGAGTGAGTATTGAGTGATGGCCCCAACTGACCGAGTGCTCAGTGAATACCTCAGGCAGCAGAAACCCAAGAAAGAGGAGGGAGACGAGGAACCATCATGGAAGGACAGGCCCCTGCACGGTATGTACCACCGGCAGATAGAGGAGGTGGCTGATATCCAGAAATCCTACCAGTGGCTGGACAAAGCTGGACTGAAAGACAGCACAGAGGCACTAATCATGGCAGCACAAGAAAAAGCTCTGAGTACAAGATCCATAGAGGCTGGGGTCTATCACACCAGGCAAGACCCCAGGTGCAGGCTGTGTAAAGATGCCCCAGAGACAATCCAGCACAAAACAGCAGGGTGCAAGATGTTAGCAGGCAAGGCATACATGGAACGCCATAACCAAGTGGCCGGCATAGTGTACAGGAACATCTGTGCCGAGTATAACCTGGAAGTCCCGAGGTCAAAATGGGAGATGCCCCCAAGGGTGGTGGAGAATGACCGAGCTAAGATCCTGTGGGACTTCCAGATACAGACGGACAAAATGGTGGTGGCTAACCAACCGGACATAGTGGTGGTAGACAAACAGAAGAAGGCGGCCGTAGTGATCGATGTAGCGGTTCCGAATGACAGCAATATCAGGAAGAAGGAACACGAGAAGCTGGAGAAATACCAAGGGCTCAGAGAAGAGCTCGAGAGGATGTGGAGGGTGAAGGTAACGGTGGTCCCCGTGGTAATCGGAGCACTAGGTGCGGTGACTCCCAAGATAGGCGAGTGGCTCCAGCAGATCCCGGGAATAACATCGGAGATCTCTGTCCAGAAGAGCGCAGTCCTGGGAACAGCTAAGATACTGCGCAGGACCCTCAAGCTCCCAGGCCTCTGGTAGAGGACCCGAGCTTGAAGGATTGACCGCCCGCAGGGGCGTGCTGGGTGTTTTTTTTATATATATATATATATGTATGTATGTATATACATCGCCAGGTATTGTAAATTCTTGATTGAGGCTCTTTTACTTATTAGGTTATCATTACTTTTTCACACAGGGCCAGGTAGGTTTGGATAACCTCTATTCCCATAATAAGTGGTTTATCATTCTAAAACTGCAGTTTTTAAAGTCAGGTGATCTTTGTCTAATAATAAAATATAAAAGCAACTTGCTAACTAAGCTAGCTAGTGTTAGCCAATAACACTGCAGTCCACCCTCCTGTCCAGGTCATAATGTTAGCAGTCACAATTATAAAGCTGTAGCTTTAAAACTGGGCTTCACAAACCAACAGTTGATCTAAAGTTGGCTCTGTCCATCTTTTATATACAGTCTATGAGGAGGTTTGCTCTGAGATCTGTAAGAACCAGTGAGAAACAGGCCAGTTTGAACTGGAGAAGCAGTATGGAAACACAGCTAACACATTTTTTAACATTTTCTAAAGCCTGAGTACAAAGTTGGTGTTTTTTTTACATGTCTTAACCACAGGTAGGTGTGCAGAGGCAGCCCGACACTGTCAGTGGCTAAAAAAGTTGTTCAAGAGCGAGTGGTCTTCACACCTCTGCAAACGCACAGAGCTAGTTATGCATGTATAGTTTCCATCGAGGGTTCAACTTGTTGGCTAAATGTATGTATGTGGGAGAGACATGGAAAAGTACAGCTGTGACTCAGCGGTGCCTGTGTGAGGACTGAGATAGGTGAACCCCACGTGCCACACCGAGGCGAAACTCATTAGTGTTCATGTGCCAGAATGAACGGGCAGAGTTATTAGTTTTTGTAATCACCATTCTGACTTTTTGATTTAATTCAGCTTCAGATAGTTTCCAGAGTGTGTTTGTTCATTGTGTTCTTTTTAAATGTTTAGTTTGTATGTTTCAGTGTTTTATTGTTAGTTTTAGTCTCGGGTATTGAGGCAGATTGAGGTATCCTCATCAGAAACTTTTGAACACCCGTTGTTACCATTTTGTAAATTTGCTAATTTACAAATTTGCAAATTTTGTAAATTAGTCAGACGTCCCACGTTTGAGTCTGAAACGCATACAGCTCAAGAGCTGTAGGCATAGACAATAATATGACTGAATTTTTAGTCTTTTAGTAAAAATTCCTTGCTATGACTCTTGGGGTGTTTTTTTATACCTGCCTTGTTCATTCTGTTTAAATCAAGCTCTGACGTGAATACTGTCATTGTAATCTGGTGAGATGTTTTAGTGATGATGGTCTCGATCAAACTCCAAACAAACTCCAGAGCCGTTCATTTGTAGTAAGAGCATGATTTGACCAAACTACCAGCTGTTTGAGTTTGAGCTCAGTGCCTTCCTGTTGCCAGGTCTGCTTTGGAGGAAGCTGTTTGGGTTCGGTGCTTTTAAAGTTCAACAATTCACTTCAGTTCTATTTATATAGCACCAAATCCCAACAACAGTTGCCTCAAGGTACTTTATATTGTAAAGATCCCACAATACTAAAAACAAAGAAATCCCCAGCAATCATGTGACCCTTTATGAGCAAGCGTTTGTTGACAGTGGGAAGGAAAAACTCCCTTTTAATAGGAAGAAACCTCCAGCAGAACCAGTTTCAGGAAGGGGGATTATCTGCTGCAACCAGTTGGAGTGAGGGGAGGAAGACAGAGCCAGAGATGAATAATACGTAATGGTCAACACCATTGAGTGTTTGATTGTACTTAGACATGCTGTAAATTAAAGTGTGTGTGTATGTCTGTGCAGGTGTGTAACTGGGAGAACAAGACTTGCAGCAGAAAGCATTCTGAGTGCTCAGCTGAAGGGTGCTTTACAAACACCAGTCCTTTTACTATTTGATGTTAACAATAAGTTGAAGTGCAAAAAATTGCAAAAAACAAACAAAACAAAGACAGAACACAATGATACAGACACAACACTGCAATAGAAATGTGCAAAATCACCTTGGTGTATGAATGTGTGTCAGTCCAGTCACTGAGTGTCTGACAGTGAAGGCCTGAATGCTCTGGTACCTTTTGCTAGAAGGCAGCAGGATGGAGAGTGTGTGTGAGGGGTGTGTGGGGTCCTCCACAACGCTGGTGGCTTTGCGGATGCAGCGGGTGCGACACGTATCATCCAAGATCAGCATGTTTCTCCAAGTCCAACAACTTTCTGGGCTGCCTGAAATGTGTAGCTGGATGTTCAGCGTTGAGAGTGAAGAGCCGATCACACATCACTCCAGCTGTTCCAGGGAGTGTTTTCTCCTCCATCGTACCTCTGATACAGAAGGACTGCTTCATGACAGAAACAATGAAACGTCTGTAAATCGTTGAACAGTGTGGGAACATTTCTGAGAATCTGAAACAACAATGCAATGAAAGAAAATTAATAGAGAAGTAGAAAAAACAGTCTCTCTTTGTGTGTGCACTGCTAAGTACAAACATGCCGGGGACTTTTTTGTGCAAATCGTTGAGTAGAAATGTGCCAGAAACAGGAAACACAGAGAAACCATCAGCTTACAGTAAAAAAAAAACTCGCCTGGCTGTGACAACTGATACAAGATGCATCCTTGTGTACATCCTCTAATGGGAACGTCCTCCTCCTCCCTCTGTTTCATCACAGTACCAGTAAACACGAGAACCAAAAACACGAGTCCTGCAGGTGGGAGGAGTCACCAGAGGTGTGGACTCGAGTCACATGACTTGGACTCGAGTCAGACTTGAGTCATTAATTTTATGACTTTAGACTTGACTTGAAAAAATGTTCTAAGACTTGTGACTTGACTTGGACTTTTACACCAATGACTTGGGACTTGAATTGGACTTGAACCGGTTTACTTGAAAAGACTTGATATTTTACCCCAAATATAAAATTTAACATGCATATTATATAGAGATTGAAAATGTGACGTCATTCACGGGTAGAACCGCAAAGGATTCTGGGAACTCGTGGCAAGCGGTACTAGCGCAAGCAGGCTTTCAACTAAAATCAGTCACACAGCGATAAAAAGAAACACAAAAATGTCAAGAAGCTGTTGTATTATTAACTGCAATAGCCGGTCGCATGACAGCCACGGGAAGCCGACGGGTAAAGAGATCGGTTGTTATCGGATTACGTCGTTGAAGAGAAATTGTTCGAGCCATGTTTCCGAAGTAACAAAGACGCGACGGATGGCCTGGATTGCAGCCATTCAAAGATCAAATATAACGTCCTAGAACACTCCAGCTCACATGTTAGTCTGCTCCAAGCATTTCCACAAAGGTCAGTCTGCTGTTGTAGTTAATGCGTCATTTTTCTTAACATAATTGGTGATATAGGTTACAAGCAAGTCTGGCGCTGAACAGAAATTGTCGCGCTATGCTCCTTTGTTTGTTGTGCATAAATAGTGAATTGTCCTGACACAATATTGCGTTTCGCTTCTGTTATTATGGTACATTGACAAAAACACATACTTTTATTCACAGGATAAAACAGTTGTTTTGTATCACTAATTGCCCAGTACGATTACAGCATACAATATTATTGTCACTGCTACATTTCTGTGATGGGTACCAGAAATTATTTCTACTACTAATTAATTACCGTTGAGCTCAAAGGTTATATTAATAAACGGTTAACGAATGTGTATTTATGAAGACGATTTGTGAGACTGGTAAACTTATGATACGTACGATGGTCTTTCGTTCTACACGGTGCATTTCAAGGTCCTGCACCCATCCGTCGGTAAACTGTACCTGGGCTTGTTGCAGTGACCGGAAGTTACTAAACTTCATGAGTGTATGCACTCACTCCAAGAACCGTATAATTATAAATATGCATATAAATATGCTACGATGAGATAGCTGACTTCATCTAACTAGCAAATGTTGTCCAGGCTACGTTGGTGATGCAGTTTTTTTTAATGTGTATGATATTTTTGTCATGCGATTTTAAAGCTGGTCCTACAACCGCATCCAAGAATAACATGCAGCGTATCTCAGAACTGTCGGTGAAAATTATTCTTGGAGCTAGGTTTAATTGAGCTGCATTTTAAAGAGGTGCAATTTCACAATTTGTGTATATTTTCTAAGTTCACTATTTTGTCATGTGTTGAGAAAAACACAGATTTTAAAATTACATGGTCTAATATTTACATTTAGCATAACTGCAACATGCTTTTTTTCGGGGGTTTTTTAAAGACTCGAAAGGACTTGAAATTCAAAGTTTCAGACTTGTGACTTGACTCGGACTTTTACACCAGTGACTTGAGACTCGACTCTGACTTGCCTGACATTACTTGAGACTTGACTTGAGACTTGAGGATAAAGACTTGAGACTTACTTGAGACTTGCAAAACAATGACTTGGTCCCACCTCTGGGAGTCACAGCTCTGAGACACCAGGTACACTTTCCAACATTTTACTCTTTAAAACTGAACCTACAAACATATACAGTGGAGTCAGTCCCAAAGTGTGCAGCCAACAGGTGCAGACTGTCAGTGGATCTGCTCCTGTGCATCAGACTGACCCTTTACACCAACATGGTTGAGACATTCTAACAACACTCAGAGGAAAAGTGAAGTTTGACGTTGTAAAATTTTCATGACACCAAATAAACGTGTAAAAGGCTGAAAAAGGCTGATCCTGAAACTCACTAGACCCTGATGAGAGATGATTTCATCAACATGTTGGGCAGCAACCTCCTGCTGCAAAACTCGTTTTGCTTTGTTTTGTACCCCACACAGATTCGTTATGCTGGGAGGAAGTGACCCCCCCCCACACACACACACACCCCACCCTGGAGTATTTAATCTGCGCGCTCTCGCAGTAGGAAATCTTTATCCTGTGGTTTCAGTCAGGAAACATGTCAAGCGCTGTTTCGTGTGAGCGCCATCGTAGCTTGAATTTGTCAAAGTGGGGGAGGACATCATGGATTATTCTCTGCTTTGTGGTCTCAGGTACATGTTTGTTTTATTTTGTTAAATTTTGTGTTATTTTTGTGATGAGGATCTTGAACCGTCTCTTGAAATATTCATAAACGTATTTCTGATTTGGTTTCTGGCAATCTGACATTTCAGTTGCTTCTGTGTTGTTATTAATTTAAGAAGCTGCGAGCATTTCAGTGTTAAACCTCAAAGATACTGGCAGAAATGTGACCCTTCACAATAAAAGTCTGTCCTGAATGGAGACATCTTAGCTCGTCATGAATAAAGAGAATATTTTGGATCATGGTCTGGCATATGTTTTTTATGATCTTTCCCTCTGCAGTGAGGGGCAGAACTAATTTTCAGCCAAACTGAAAGTTAACCCATTTTTTCTAACTTTATTTATTATTCACATAAAAAGCTTGTAGTGAATGAATCTATGTGACTTCTTAGCTTGCTCTTTTTTTGATTTAGAGCTCATTCTCTGAATCTTTCTCTGCATTCGTTTCAGAATGGAACTCTTTAAAAAAATATATTTTTAAGGAGCTGCAAAGATTTTACCTTAGTTGACCCATTTCCTCTCTGAAGATGTCGATGACTAGCTACAAGGTAACACAAAGTACTGAGGTTACCTCTTCCTGTGGTTTAAACAGACAGATGTAAAATCTCTGCAGGTGCCAACCAGCTGAAACATGTAATAGTTTCTCGGGAACTGATAAAGTAAACCTTAACAACAACAATTCACAAATTAAAATGCAATCATGCTGGAATCGTTTAGTTTTGTTGGTACAGACATGGTGCTTATCATCAATGAGTGGCTGAAGCCTGTATGACCACAGTCTCAAAACCTTAACAAATGTGTGGACAGTTCTTAACTGTTACATGTTCAATGTTAAAGGTAACTGTAACATAAATGCTGTGTCAGATACTGAATTGCCTCCTAAAACAATCAGAATCCCAGCTGTTAGCAAACATGCAGGGATACACTCATTCATTCTGTCTAAGCTAACAGCTAATGTTAAAAGACAAACTCAAAAGTTGTCATTTTAAGCCACATAAACACGTCAGCTTTTATCTATTATATTTACCTGTATGTAAGAAGGAAGTGCCGCTGGGATCAAATCTCTTTGACCAGCAAAGGTAGCAGCAAGCTTAAAGACAAGATACTAGAGACGGTTAAATTCAACGATAGATATAAGCTCCAGATCAGATCCTTCTGCAAAGTACATTACATTAAAAAATATGAAATTCAATTCAAATTTATTTACACAGCGCCAAATCACAACAACAGTCGCCTCAATGTGCTTTATATTGTACAGTAGAGCCTACAATAATACATACAGAGAAAAACCCAAAAAGCAAGCACTTTGGCGACAGTGGGAAGGAAAAACTCCCTTTTAACAGGAAGAAACCTCCGGCAGAGCCAGGCTCAGGGAGGGGCGGGGCCATCTGCTGCCAGTGTGCTGACCTAGCAGCAGTCCCGAACATAACGATTTCCAAACAGCCAGAAATGTTAAAAAGCAACTGTTTGGGGGAGTGTAGCTGAGACTGTTTCACAGGTACACATGTGCCGCACTGTTTCTTGTGAACAGTCTGTGATGATAATCCACCCGATTCATGAAAAATGAAGAGACTTTTAATTAAAGACAGAAAGGCATGAACACTGAATGACGAGATAAACCACCATAACATATCACAGGGTTAAAAGAAACAAGTTCAAGAAAAGCTTGTCATCCATCCATATTCTCAAGTTCTTGTATACTTGTACACCCTTTGGTATCAGATGTAAAACTGCTAAGTCAGCACAGTGCTGTAGATGAGATTTCGAGTACACCATAAATGTTTTCGCTTTGTGAGCGTTTACGTTTGTGAGTGATATTCAGTCTGAAGCTCTGCCCGCAGCACAGAGGGAGCGCGTGCATAAATATCAGTATCATCAGCATAGAGGTGTGTTTCTGCTTCGGTGTGTTTTTCGGAAAAACACAGCTTGCTCAGATCAGATGAGATTAGAAAGTTTCACTTGTGCAGCTGTGATGGGAATTACACACATTCAGCATTTCAGTGAACTTCCTGACTGACTGCCAGCAGTTTAAATTCTAATGAGCTACAAATCTGTTAAAAGACTCATTGAAAGACCAAGCACTGGTCTCTCATAGAGAGCAAAGACACAAATGCAATGTAAGGAAAAAACGGAGCTTGGTGTTTATATCAAAGCACAACCAGTAGGACGCTGAGAACCACGAGAAATATGCATCATTATCTTTGTTTAGATTGTGAGGCAAACGCAGCCCAGCCCTAACACAAGAGTGTTGGTGCATATTAAGAGGTTAACCACTCCTATAACTGTAAGAGGATGAAAGCTAATGTTTCTCACTGAAACATTTAGCAAGAAGAGTTGTTGTTCCAAACTGCTTTTGATGCCGGTCCCAGACTTAAACTTCAGTTATGCACAAAGACATAAAGGAGAGTGCTGTACCAGCATCACGGTCTCTTCAGTTAGAATATGAAAAGTAACTTGTTGTTTATGTTTATGCTGATTGGTTGTTTTTGTCACTTTCAACAGTTTTTGCGCTTGAATTTGGCTGTTGGGAAATGTTGGTGTACACTGTACATATTTTTGGGGGAAGTGAAAATAGAAGCAAGTAACGATGCAGATCCACTAAAAATAACGTCTTCCCAAAGTTCTTCTTTCAGGGATTTTTAAAGAAAATTCCTCTGTGTCACTTCTTGTTTAAGTTCTTGAAGCGTGACCAGCAGGCGACCCTCACGACTGTTCTGGTTTCTACTTTACCTTCATTCATCTGCAGGAAAACTTTTATGCAATGTCACCTCTTCTTCTCACCATCAATACAGACTAAATGTTTATATCAGTAAAGAATTTTAAAGATAAAACAGCCTCCTCTGTTCTCATTACATACATGATGTCATTTGGAATGAGTCTGCCTGTCATGTGTTTGTACTGTATTTAATAATTTGCAGGTATCAGCGTTGTCTTTTGTCCTGTATCTCTACTCTCACTCAACCAGTTGCAGCCAGAAGTTTCTTCCTGTTAAAAGGAAGTTTTTCCTTCCTGCGGTCACCAAGTGCTTGTTTATAGGGGGTTGTTGCTGATATTTAGTTCTAATTACATACAATATAAAACACGTCGAGGTAACTGTTGTTGTGATTTGGAGTTAATGGATGAAACTGAAAGTTCCACTAAGAAGGTTGCTGTTGTTAAAGGATGTGTTTTAAACCAAACCATAATGTTTCCTGCGACCTGGATTTGCTTCTAGGATTTTCCGTGTTTCTGTTTTGGATTCCTTCATGTCTTGCTTCAGTCATCTCCTCTTGTCTTTGATGCGTTAGTATTCTTGTCGATCTAACTTCTCCTTATTTTCTGTTTTACTTTGAAATTTGTTCATATTTTCATGCCTTGCATTAGTTTTCCTTGTGTTTCTGATTTTCTTGATTAGTTTCACCTGCCTTTCTCTCCTGTGTCTAACACCTCCTCCAATCTTTCCTGCATGGTCAACACGTCTTCTATGCTCCTCAGTTGTGCTCCTCATGCCTGCTTGGATTTGATCTTTTGGACTTTGCTAGTGTTTTGTCTTCTGCATCAGCCTCAATAAAAGGGCAGCTACTCCTCCTTGTGCATTTGGGTCCCTGAAACAACAGTGGCCCTCGAGTGGCTCACTAAACAGAAACTTAAAATGTGGAAAAACCCAGTACTGTAAGTTTTGTCCCTGACTCCGTTTAAAGCTGACCCTTCCTTATTATAACCTTTGCATCCAGTAACTGCAGAGAAACAGTTTTAAAACATTCCCTCATGAGTCACATACTTACTGTAAAGCCTGTGAATTTCAGCCGCACTAGTTTATCAGACACGGAGGTATGAAACTTGGGTAGAAGGCTGCACTCCAGCTTTCCCATGACCACAAGACAGAAGTGGTTCTTCGTATGAAGCTACACATTGGTTGGTAAAATAGCCCAGTGATGACCACAGCCACAAATAATAAAACAGTGTGGTCTTTGGTTTGTGTGTCTGTGCTGCTGTCAGTGTATTCACAACCAATCACAGGTTTAAAGAGGAAGAGGGCATTTCTGTGTCACACTGCTCTTGGACATGACATCACAACTTCCTGTTTTTTAAAGCATGTTGTAAACACTGTTTTTAACGGTGCTATATCAATAAAGTTGTTTTTGACAGTTCATGTTTACTGGCTGTCTTTCAGGTGCTTTCTCTTTGGTCACTGTTCACCAGCCTGCTGTGCTCTCTGCAGCTCTGGGTCAGGATATCATCATGCCCTGTGAGCTCCGGCTGCAAGATGAGAAGCTCCTGTCCCAGCCCATCCTCTACTGGTGGAAATTAAATGAGATGGCTGCTGATTTCATACGGTTGATCCCCTCACAGACCCCGAACAATAGCCGTGCAACCCTTCTGGACAATAACGGGATGTCAACAAACAAGTCAATGATTCTGAAAAGTGTGCAGTGGGCTGACAGCGGGAAGTACCGGTGCAAGCTCTCGCTTCACACAGAGAGGAATGGAAATTTTAGGCAGAAGGGGGACACAACTTCCCTTGTGGTTTACGGTAAATACAAGGCAGAAGATTTGTTGTTTTTTTGTTTATTGCTTCACATGGGCGACCAAACGTAGTCACATTTCACAGTATTCACATCTACTGACTCTTGTTCTGCAGAGTTTGGCTGACAGAGAGGAGGTTTAAGGTTAAAGGTCAGGGGTTAGATTACATTAGACCGTGTCAGGAGGACAGAACAGCCCTCTGTGGCACGTGCACGTGAACAGTTTCCTCTGCAGACCTACAGAGCAGTCTGCAGAAAAGCTGTGAAATATTTGCTCTGAGTATGGAGGTAAAAAACACAGAAAGAAAAACAACGAGGGAAAGGCGACCTGTGTAAAAAGATTCACATGAAAGAGGAATTAAACTAGAGCTGACATCCTGTTTGATATTCTGTTTGAAAAAGAACTTTTAATTAGTGAATACATTTATTATTTATGTTAAATACTTCTGGTTCCAGTGATTAAACCCGAACTTCTGAAAGAATTTTATAAAAATATGTGTCTATGACCGTGCTGTACGTGTGTCTCTTGTTTCAGGCGCCACGGTCTTTAATGTCACCAAACACGCTCCCTGCATGCTAGGCTGTGAGGTCAGCGTGACGCGGGATGCTGGATTTTCTTTGCACATTTTTCACAACGGCCGTCGACTCCAAAATGTTACCTCAGCTCCAGGAGACGCCGACGCCGCTCTGCCGTACGTCACTCTCTCTGAGACCGTACCTCTGTGGTCGCGTGGGAAATACGAGTGCCAGCTGCACCTGAGGGATGACGTGATTACAAAGAGCATCTTCCACAGCAACCTGTCTGGTAATCAATTCAATTCAATTTTATTTATACAGCACCAAATCACAACACTGCTGCTAACGGCCATCTGCTGCAACCAGCTGGGGTGAGAGAAGGAAGACAGGACAAAAGACATGCTGTGGAAGAGAGACAGAGATTAATGACAAGAGTGATTCAGTGCAGAGAGGTCTGTGAACACATAGTGATTGAGAAGGGTGACTGAAACTCTTCAAATAAGCCTCTGCAGATGATCTGTTAGCTGTTTGACAACTACTCTTTCAAGGATGTTTGATATGAAAGGAAGGTTGGAGATTGGCCTATAATTAGCTAAGACTGCTGGGTCTAGAGATGCTTTTTGAGTAAAGGTTTAACTACAGCCAGCTTGAAGGCCTTCTGGTACATAGCTGATCATTAGAGATAGGTTGATCATATTTAAGATCGAAGCATTAATTAATGGCAGGACTTCTTTGAGCAGTTTTGTAGGAATGGGGTCTAAAAGACACGTTGATGGTTTGGAGGAAGTAATTATTGAAGTTAACTCAGAAAGATCACTTGGAGAAAAAGAGTCTAAGGGCATTGAAGATGATAACAGTGGGTGGATTATATTCTTAAACTTAGTTACAGCGCTTTGAGAAAGACATCTACTTTGATAAAGTCTACTCTCCACTGCTGTGTAATCAATTATTGTAAATGTAAATGTTATCAGGAAATGATCAGACAGGAGAGGGTTTTCAGGAAACACTGTTAAATGTTCAGTTTCTATGCCATATGTTAAAACAAGATCTAGAGTGTGATTAAAGTGGTGGGTGGGTTCTTTTACATTTTGAGAGAAACCAATTGAGTCTAATAACAGATTAAATGCCATGTTGAGGCTGTCATTTTTAGCATCTACATGGATGTTAAAATCACCCACAATAATTATTTTATCTGAGCTCAGAACTAAATTAGATATAAAGTCTGAGAAATCAGACAGAAACTCTGTGTAAGGCCCAGGTGGACGATAGATGATAACAAGTAAGACTGGTTTCTGAGTTTCACAGCTGGGGTGGACGAGGCGAAGCATCAGGCTTTCAAATGAATTAAAAGTCTGTCTGGGTCTTTCATTAATTAATAGGCTGGTGTGAAAAATTGCTGCCACACCTCCCCCTCGGCCTGTGCTTCGAGATTTCTGGTAGTTAGAATGACTCGGGGGTGTTGATTCATTTAAACTAACATAATCACCCTGCTGCAACCAGGTTTCTGTAAGGCAGAGTAAATCAATTTGTTGATCAATTATTAAGTCATGTACTAACAGAGACTTGGAGGAGAGAGACCTAATATTTAATAATCCACATTTCACTGTTTTACTCTTTGGTTCAGATGTGGATACTGTATTGTTCTTTCTTTGTGATTGTTTATGTTTAAGTTGTTTGTTGCTGGTTTTTAGTTTGTTTTTTGTCTTTTTGGAAGCTGACACAGTCTCTATGGAGATGGGTTTTTGGGGGGGTAGCAGGAGGAGAGAAGCTGCAGAGAGGCGTGTAAGACTGCAACTCTGCTTCCTGGTCCCAACTCTGGATACTCATATTTTGGGGGGTTTAATAAATTTGTCCATATTTCTAGAAATGAGAGCTTTTAGTGACCTCCGATTGAGTCAATCATCAGATTAATCATCGTCCTCCTGAGAGGAATCAATGACACTGCAGATTTTGAACAGTAAAAATTAAGCTTTACAGAAATTTTTTTAACAGGAAATAAGAAAAATCCTGAATTTCTGTGTGAGATTTTCTTTGCACGACTCTGTTCGCTTATGCTTCTTTAAAAGATGAGCTAAAATGTTTTTTAGGGGCACAGCAGCTGTGTGTCTGAAATCTGGACTTTATACTTTCTACAGTTTATTAAAGTTTTTGGTATTTCTTACTTTAATTTAAATTGTGAATTTAGTGATATATCATGTTATATTGTTGTAGTTAAGATGACTTCGTTGAATGAACATGAGCTAATAATTCCTTAATGATGTGATTGTCGTGCTTTTTCCGACGGCACAGCAGGTCGTCTGCTTTTATTTTATTTTGGTGTAGCTTTTCTTATAAATTTGACATTTTTTCTCATATAGTCACAAGTTTTCTTTTCATAAACTGGCCATTAAATCTTTGTAGATTTACTAAATGTTTTTCAGAAACTATTACTTTTACCTTATGGTAAATTTAGCAAGTTTTTGAACCCCTTTGCTCAACCTCTTCAGTGGTTATGTAAGTAAAGTGTCTAAAGACTAGGAAAGAAGTAACTACAGGTATGTTTTAGCATGCTTACCTAAACGACTAGCCTGACTGACTCACTTCGCCATCTTGTGGTACAACGTTGATATTACACAAAAGTACAGCCTGGCTCTCTAACAACTTCAGGCGCTGTCTCTTCAACACAGTACAGATTTTTTTGGACATAAAGTCCATGAAAGGTCTTTCTTTCTTTCTCCCTATGTTGACGTTCACTCTGAGGGGTTTAAACCGATTTCATGTACAATGTGTATCTTTGAAGAGGAAACCTGTTTAATCGTGAAAGGTTTTTTTCTCATTGGTTTCAGAAGTTGGAGAAGGTGATAAAAATGAGTCCACTACATGTTCATCAGCGCGTCATGGTGAGTTTGTCGTTTAAGCTTCTAGAAATATGCTCTTACTGGAAAAAGGACTCCAACACTGCACTCGTGTGTTATTGATAATGGGATCAAACTTCACACAAAGGGTTTTGTGCGTTTTGATTTCAGGCGTGTACCCAGAGCCGTGGTTCTTGTACGTGGCCCTCCTCCTGGTGCCTGTCACCGTCCTCATAGGCCTGTTGAGCGCCATGCTGATGTGCAGATGACTTTATCAGCATTTGGCTGGAATGGAGAGGCGGAGATGCAGCTGTGGAGATCCAGTCTGCCCGGAAATAATCAGAAATATTTAGTAAAGGTTTATCAGTGATAAAAGGCTGCAAATATTTATCAGTTTCCTCATCACTCAACTTTTAGAAACACATCAAGGTAACAAAAGACATTAAAGTGGTAACTATCGAGGGAACGAACTACAAAAACAAACAAAAAACGCTGCAAAATTTAACTGAAATGTTCACCACCAGGGGGCTCCACCCTGTTTTTTTCCCCTTTGCCAAGCCGCCATTGTAAATGAGGGTTTACTGTTAAAGAGCTGCCTTTAAGTAAAGGTTCAACTAACTCACCACACTATTCTTTCACAAAAACTGATATTACAGTACATCAGTAAGTAAAACTGACTCATGTCAAACGTTTCACAGATAAAAATCTCAAAGTGCTTCACAATAAAACACCAGAAATAAAAGTATTAGATGTCAAAGTCAGCCAGGACAGCCCAGCCATGTTTTTACCTCGAGATAATATCTGTTTGAGACACTATGCTGACATAGAGACACAGCGGCTACTTCGTTAAATTCTACTAACAGCTTCAGTTCATTATAAACGCAGAGTTTTTACAATAAGCACCTTAAAGCGCACGTTTCTGTTTCTTAGACGCTCCTGGTTTGTATTAGCGTGTTGTACCTTAAAAGCTTAACCAGGGACAACATCTACCTATCAGCTATGGCTCTAACTCCTACATACATGGGATCTTTATTAATGTAATAATGTTTACATGCATTACTAATGGAATGAATTATTAATCTAACTATAATATGTGAATAAACCGTGATTCTTACAGGTCTTTGTTTGTCTTTTGTGCATTTTATTTTGAAAGGTTTTGCTGTTGTGGATCTTTGTGAAACTTTGTTCTGGTTCCTCTTTCATCAGAAATGTGTTTTGTTTTGTTAGCTGTCACTTCCTGGCTCCTCAGAGGTATAAAACCATCGTTACGATTACACTCAGAGTTTTTTCTTTATGAACTGAAACATTTCTTGTAATTTTAACATCTCAGATGATGTTAGTCATTCATACGTTGCTGCATAGTCTGGATTACCAAAAACCAGCATCTCGAGTTTCATCTCCACTGAAATCTCAGTTGCCCCAACAGGGATTTATTACTGAAGCATTAAAAGGACATAACACAGTGTTGATAAAGTTGCACAGAGAGGTAAAATGACAGCTTAATATTATTTTGAGGACTTTCAAAAAAGAAGAGAAACCCTGCAGCGTGTTGAAAGGATGCTTCAGCCTAGAAACCGTTAAAAATACTGTTATGAATACATTTTATTGTAACTGAATCTCTAACATTAATATTAAAACCACGTCTGAGCTGTTAAACACCTCAGTGAAGCTGTGACAGCCGGCTAAACGGTCCCACCAACGGTCGTTTCAACAACGCGCAGCTTGGATTGATTTTTCTCAGCGGCCGTCATTGTGTGTGTGTGTGTGTGTGTGCATGTTTTTATGCACCATTAAAGGCTAAAATGGGGACTTGTGGTTAATAAAAGCAGCTGTGAAACCTCACTGCTGCCACCTAAAATGACAGATTGAGAAGTTAGCCGTAAAAATGTGAGTGAGCTGGAAACTTTCCGTGTGGTTGTCACTTCTGAGCTATGAATGACAAACAAGGACCTCGCCTGCTGTTCGCTTCAACATTTGGAGACTTATGATGACTAAATATTTCCTTTCTGTGCCCATTCAGTCACACGAGTCAGCCTCTTTCTGTTTGATTTTATTTTTTTCTTTGAATTTATGAATCTTACAGTCTTGCGTTTCCCTGCAGGCATGTTCTTAGCTGACACTCTGTCTGGTCGTCTGCTGCTGTGACCCTTTTATGTTCCCCTAAAAGGTCAAGGGGACGTGGGGAAAGTAACAAGTAGTGTCCGGGTTGAAAAAAGGAGACATGAAGGCAAAGTAGTTTAATTAAAGGTTTTTATGAAGATTTTTATTACTAATAAACTGAAAGTGATGGACAAACCGCTGTCTCCTATAAAAAAAGAGGAAAAATAAGAAAATCAACGAGTTGGTCATGAAACAGAAAAGGAGGTTAAAAAACGTTAAATCAATGTTACGTCCCCTGGCTAGTCTAGGGGGTTGAAGGGACGAACATAAATGTGGATAGAGAAGGAGGAGCCAAGATGGTAATTTTAGAAGGTTTATTTAATACTGGTGATGGGATTTGGGTTCAGACTGAGGTGTAACGTCAGGGAGAGCCAAGGCCAACATAACAAACAAAACATCCCTGACGTAAAAATAAAAGAAACTTACCTAACTCCAAAGAAACAAAATATACAACCTATAACCATAACCTACCTAACAACACATAAACAGGAGAAAACAGGGTGTCAAAACAAAAGGCAGCTCTCCCCTACAAGCAGTCTGAACATGAAGAAAACAACAACGCTCATACAAGATACAAAGGCATGCACAAGTATGCCAACCAAAATGGCCAGAGGGCCCAGAAGCACAGCTCCACAGGCCTTAAATAGTGCTCTGCTGATTACCAATTAGCCAGACTCTGCACAGCATCCAATCAGGACAGAGGAGGTGGAGCCTGGACAAAACAAAGGGTTAATAGGGAGAAGAGACGTCCTCCTGGGGGATGTAACACACACGCTCACCTCTCCACAGACCAGCAGAAAGAAGCCGCCACACACAGCACAGCTGGCACTACAGCTCTTCTTTCGCTGGCCTGAAGTACTCTCTGGGTATTTGCTGAGTACAGCCAGCTGTCCCAGAAAAGGTGACCCTCAAGGCTAGTGATGGGCAGATGAAGCCCCATGAAGCACTGAAGCTTTTCATCCAATTGGTTCACCCCAACGCGAAGCTTCATGAAGCTTCATTTGCTCTAGCAGGACACCTACTGGACGTAAAAATAATAGCTGGCATGAATTTGAAGAGTGTGGCATTTTGCACACAGCCTGTAAATGTCAACAACAAAAGGAGTGTGTAAAACATGTATATTGTAGTGATGGCAGTATACTGTGTATATTTATAGTGGCAGTATGGGAAATGATTATTTGGAAATGCTTGAAATGGAAATGATCATTTACTGTGAGGTGAGGTGTGGTTGGGGTGTGGACAGTAGTTGTGCTTTTGTAACGTTGAGGTATGGACAGCTACACACTGAGGCTTTGAGCCTCAGTCCTGCCTGTTCACATTTTATTCTGTAAAAACTAAATTTTCACTGCTTTTACGTCCTTTTTAGTGGGGAGAACATAGCTAGGATTTAATGATTTAACAGATCTTTTGAATCCTTTGTCCTCCACAATGCTAAATGGCTGTGAGTCCTCAATCACCATGCTGACCAGGTCTTCATCTATTTGAGATTGTTCTCCTGAGGAAAGACAATAAAGACAAAGCACAAATATAAATATCACGCACGTAACTTATAACAGTTGTATAATATTGTTATATCATTTAGTAACATTACTGCATGCTATATTATCATTGCATTTGATGGCTCACCTGGTCTTGCTCCACAATCGGTGTTCCTCTTATTCTCATGCAAAGCTCTGTAGTGCCTAAGCATGGATGAGGTGTTGTTGTTATATCCCAGCTCCCTGGCACATAGCAAACACTTCACCTTGTACAAAAGTCAAGACAGCTCAACATAAATTGTATTGCACCATCAGTATCATGACAATACATCTTCTGTAGAAATTTACATACCTTGTTGGGAGGAATAAGATCAAAATGTTCCCACACAGGGGAGGACATCCTCCTCTTCTTAGCTGGCTCCATTCTCTCCTGACTTTCTCTCCTCACTCTCATAAACCTCCAAACTGTCTCCAAACTCTCTCTAACCGCAACTCTCCATCAAACACCCACATTTTGAATGAAGTCTGAGGGTTTATATCGCTGTCATATCTCGCGGCAAAGTTCGAACCACTTCATGAACCAGTCACGTGGTACAGCCGGGCAGCGAGGCTTCGGACGTCATCATTTTCAGCTCCTCCCATAAATGAAGCAAGCCTCGATACGCGCTTCGCGGAAACGCCCCCTCCATTACTCGACACACGCTCCGAAGCCTCGATACAGAACGTCCCATCACTAGTAAAAAGTGCCTCAGAGCAGCACACGGGCGTGTTATCGTACTGTTGTTAAAAGTTCGTTAGTTTTGGAGAAATGGAATTATGAAACAAGTTAGTCCATTGAGGAGCCCTGTACAACACGTCTTCACATGGCTACCAGACACGCCCCCCGTCATTTTGTTATTATTCAATTCAGAACTGCCCAGACCAGACACAGTGACGTTTCACCAGAATCCCTTTGATCTCTGGTCTTCTTTATGACATCAGCACACTAAAACCTATAAATAGGGGAGAGGTTCTCACTCTTGGCAGTCTTTCAAAGAGAGTGGAAGAATTCACTAGGCAGGAAACTACTGGAAACTTGCGTTTCTGACACAGTTGACGGTATTTTTAAAAAATCTTTTAGTTGGTACAGAGATTTAGCATCAACTTCAATTTGAAATATGAGTCTGTCAAATCCTGTTGCATGCAACATGAGAGCCGAGAACGAAAAACTTAAACAGCAAATCAAAGAGCTGAAAAATGAGAATAAAACTCTCAAACAACAAAACTCTACCATACGTGACCTTAAAGTCGAGAACGCCGACCTTAAGGAGCAAAAAAGAGAGCTCATAAATGAGAACAAGATTCTCCAAAAAAACATTGAAGTTCTCTTCAAACGAAGTGGGTTCTCTAAAAACAAGAGGAAAAGAGACCTGCAACTAGAGAATGAAACAATTCACATCAGAATTCAAGAGCTGGAATATTTGAATACAGTTCTACAGGATTCACAAAGCTCCAATAGCAAAGAAATTCAGCAACACAAAGAGGTGATGCAGGAAATGCAGGATGAAATCAGAGAGCTGCAAAGCAAAAAGGCAGGCTATGTTATAAAAGTGAAAGGCATGGAAAAGGACAACCAGTCTTTAAGAGAGGAAAATGATGTGATGATAAAATGCATGTGTGAGCTGAAAAGGGACTTTGAAAAGGAAAAAGATGACATGCAACAGGAAATACAGGCTGTTAAAACTGAGCTCCATCAGGCAAACACAGCCTTTAAAGAGTTACAAGAGAGTGAAGAAAGAAAAAGGATCATGAATGAGGAAAACAAAACAACGGACAGTGAACAGCTCAGACAGACCCTGGAACGCCAATGCTTTGCACATGAAATTGACATATTGAGGCGGCATAACGAACTTCTTGAACAGGACCTCCAGGAGCTTTCCAAAAGGAGTGGTGATTCTCAAAAAGAACTGAAACCACACGATGAGGGTGCGAAAGGAGAATCACGGATCTCCAAAGCCACTGAGAAAGACTCCGAACATGATTTTGAAGTGACCAACAGAGAAAAGGAGTTGTTGTGCCATGAATTTGAGGAAATGCAAAGAGAGCTTGAAGAGGTCAAGAAAAATCTGTATGATTCACAGGAAGAACATAACAATCTGATAAACAACTACGATGTCCAAGTTGACATACTCAAACAACAAAATAAGGCCTTAGAAAATACGGTTAGTGACCTTACCAAAAAGATGTGGAATGGACGGGAAGCGATGAGACAAATGGAAAAGAACTTTCAAGAACAAAGGAAGCTACTCGAAAATCTCCGAGGAGAATTCGAGGAAATTTAGCACAACTACGACTTTGGCCCTCCCTATTAAAGCTGGTTAACGCAGGTTCAATAGGGCTATAACTTAGACAATGGAAGTTCATTTGATTTAATTGGCCCAAAATGAGTGACTGCACCCAGACACTCAGTAGCAAAAAAATTACAGAGATTCAAGAGAGAAAACTGTTTCTGCATAGACTCCTATAGTACTGCAAGTCGTGTCATCGCTTGGTGTCCTGCATAGAGTGCAGGTTTAAGGTATCTACGTATCTTTCAGAATTAGAAGCTATGCTGCGTCAGGGCTTATAACAGCTGTGCCCCCCCCCAACCGGTCGAGGCAGATGGCCGCCCCTCACTGAGCCTGGTTCTGCCGAAAGTTTCTTCCTGTTAAAAGGGAGTTTTTCTTTCCCACCGTCACCAAGTCTAAGGAGCTTGGAGAAAAGCGCCTGGACTTCTTTAACTTAAAGAAGTCCAGGCGCTTTTCTTTCCAAGCTCCTTAGACTACTATGGCCTTGATGACTGATAACCTTCACAGACACTGTCATCAAGGGTTTGCTCACAGGGGATCATCTGATTGTTGGGGGGTTTTCTCTCTTATATTGTATGGTCTTTACCTTACAATATAAACAGCCGAGAAGCGGCTATTTTTGCGATCCGGTGCTTTAGAAATACATCTTAGCTGAACTGAACTCCATAACATCTGGACCGAAATGCCTACACACAACGGTAGGCATTTCAATCAAGAGCTCTGTCCAAAACGTTCAATGACAAGCATCAGCACCAGGATTGTTTTTTAGCTCACCAACAGTTTTTTATTGTAACTGCAACTTTGTAAGACTGGGTTGGGAGATGTTCTTGTGGTGAGCTTTTATTCACATAATTGGTTTCTTTAATAGTGAAATAAAATAAATTTGTATAACTGGAAACAGCGTTCTCATGTGTGATTATCACATTGTATTCTTTAAACCATGTAACAGAATATATAATATATATAATTTACTCATAGTCATATTAATGTCTAATGTGATTGAGTTTCCTCATCTCTACTTATGTGCTGATGTGTTCACTGAGGCCATTGTATGGTCCATTTTGGCTGCATTTCCATGTTTTAAACATGAAATTTGCTTATTTAAAGGGTGTCTCATGTATCTCTTATGCAGAAATATGTGTTGCCTAGCTGGACAAATGTAGCACAGGTCTACTATTATTGGCCTAATGTATTTTAACAATCATTTCAGCATCCAGATAATCTCTTTCATACTCCCTTAGATGAATTTAGCCTGGTTGTCATGAAATAGGCATTTGAAACAATAACTACCAGTATCTTCGAATGTGTGTGATTGCACTAATCCTACACATTCTTTGCAAGACAACTGGGTGCTTTTATGTAAAGAATGATCTGAGAACACTGAGGCTAATGAAGTAACAAGAGAAACATAGTAAGTAGTCTTTCAGTTTGCATGATCAATTTTGATTATTGTTCATTTTCATTTACCATGTCAACATGTTTTAGAGCAACGTTTTCTGATTTTGAGCTCTTTTAGGTGTAAGTCATCGTCAGTGATCACCCTAAGCCCAAAGCAACACCAAACATGGGCAACCAAAATGCATCATTTTGTTAGCATGTAATTGTTCTCCCAATTCTTAGAAATCAGGAAACAACAAAAATAACAATTTTAACTTACAGACATGAAACACTCCCCCACCCTGGAAAAAAGTCCATTTTGCCTTTTACAAAAATATAAGGTTAGTGTAATGTTAGATTTTGCATTAATACCTATGACTGAGACCTCAAAGGTAATTCCTCGACTGCTTCAGTAACAGCCTGGTTGATTTTAACAAGTTAAGTAAATTTGCGGTCAATTTAGACTCAATTCAAAATCTCCTACTTGGGACGAACACTAAATGTAAATAGCTGACTTTCTAAATAAACCTATCCATCTTTGCAAGGTCAATTTTTGCTTTCATTAAATTCCAAATGTTTAGCCATAATTAGCTTAGCTGTCCTACTCTTGTTACTGCTCTTTCCTACTGCTGTTACAATCAAATGAACATCTCTGCAAAGATAAATTAGCTGAGACCTTAGGTTGATGGTAGTTACTAGCAAACACAGAAACTTACATACACTATATAGTACAGTTCTATGATACATCACCAAATAGAACAATTTGTGGCAATGCAGACAAGCAGAGAAACAGTTTAATTCGTTGAATTTGTTCACTTGATCGGAGGTGTGTTTCCTGCAGATATACAACATCGGATCTCAATGATTTTAAATGAGTAAAAACCCTTGTGCGTTTAACCGGATTATTTATACCTTTAACATTCCAGCTTATAAAACGAAGAGCAGATGACTTTGCGAGCTTGCCATTCAGGTACCAAAATGCAGGTGCAGAAAAAATATGTCCCAACCTCTGGAACCCCCCGCCCCAAAAGAAAGAGGGGGAGAGGAAAAAAAAAAGGGGAAAAAATAAATAAATAAAACGAGCCTCAAAACCCCATGCTGATCTACTATTATCCCTGAGATCGCAACCCTCCAGGCTAGGATAGCACAGTGACTAAACGTACTGTTAACCGGTGATAGATGGACAAGCAGACTAACAATTCTAAGGAACAGTAGAAGTGGTTCTCTACAAGAACCGCTCAGTGTTTGTTTTGACTCTCCCTCTCAGGTCAATCTTTCAGAACAAACTTCAGTTATTACTTCCTTCGTTGTTCTCTTGCACCCATTCCTACTTCCTAATGTTGTAGAGTTTTAACCCTCAAAGTGTCTTGAGCTGACTGTTGCTGTGATCTGATGCTATAAAAATAAAGTGGAAAATAAAATGGACTTTTCACTGATAAATCATGGCCGAACACACTTGTAAAATATACTTTCAAACATTTCAACAATATTTTTTATTGAAAATTAAACTGTTCTTCTTGTTTCTGCTCAGGAAATCTTGTTAGCAGGTCAGCAGCAGAGAGCTGAAGATGTCTGGCAGCTCAGGTGAGTCACAGTGTTGCGCAGGTATAAAACACTCAGTGCAGTGCTTCTTCTTTTACATTTGTTTGCTAACTTATTTAACTAAAACTCTGATTTATAAACTCCTTTGTTGGAAATCCAGAGCTGCAGTGTTTCTCCCTGCAGGCTGGAGCTGTGTCTCCCCCTTCTGGCAGTGAGAGTAATTACACAAACACTGTCGGTGCTGAGGATGAGAAAAAGCCTCAGCAACGGTCACAGATGGCTTTCTCTGTCAGACCGTCATGCTTCCTCTGAACACCGAGTCTCTTTTTATCTGAATCATCACAAAGTTTTCTCTGTTTGCATCACTTGTCATGATTTGGAGTTTGAGCCTGTTTATCAGCACCGACCTGTCTGCGGCTGTCTTCTTCTTCTGTTGCAGCCTCCAGACGTCACTGAGGACCAACGAAGAAGAATGAGGCCAACGCCACTATCACCTGTAATATACCTGCTGCTGTCTCTTTTTATCGTAATCATCACAAACTGTTTTTCTTCACATTTGCTCTGTTCTCCTTGTTCTTTCAAAATAAATGAACACTCCTGCCACCATCAAAATAATAAAACTTAATTTAAAGGTTCTCCCCACAACCTTGTGTGTTCTGTAACTCCTCAGTAAGTCCGGTGAAAATGAGCCCTGTCTGCTCCTTTCTGATTCAAAACTCTCACTGTGCCTCTTTAGTAAATCCCAACTGTAGCTTTTTAACACTAAAAGTTGACTTTGCACCTGCTGCAAAGCGTTAGGAAATCTGGCCATATTCCAACTCGCATGAAGAAGTGAAATTTTCCATCCATCTGCAGTCTAAGCAGCAGGGAGAGCAGGGTGATCAGCCAAGCAAAGAGCCAGATCTCTCCAGCGTGTCCTGGCTCTGCCCTGGAGCCTCCTCCCTGTAGGACATCCCTAGAAGACGTCAGTTAAGCGACCAGGATGCCAGTGATAGAGACAAATGACAGAGCTCCTCCTGTCTCTAAGACAAAGACCAGCGACGCTCCAACCACAGCTCATTTCATCTCACCCCGTGGAGATTTGCTCCGTCACTGTCACAACTACTACAATGACCTCACCTGCAGTGATGGGTGAGTCCTTCTCCTCTTCCCCGGATTCGATTCGATGTTCTCTGTGGAAGGCGTGGCAGTGGGAGTGGCCACTACCTCCTCTCAAATCAAGTTACAGTTTGCTAGAATCATTTCAGGGCCAGCTAAAAGTCTTGCTTCATGTCCTGTCCAAACTCCTACTGAATTTTCCTCTCAGCCGCTGCCTGGGCCACACTGGTCCATGTTGAGGCTGCAGCTCATGCTTCCACCATGTGGAAGAGGCCTCTGCAAGACCCTCCCGGGACATATATGTTTAGAAACGCCAGGTCTGTCGGGTACCAAGCACCTGATTCAAGTCACCACCAAGTGCTGATCAGCTGAGCTTCTCTCTCTTCACCCGTGTGTCCAAGAAACTGCAGATCTGATGGTATGATGACAAAATCAACCACTGACCTGTAACTGAGAGTCCCGTTCAACACCATCACTCACTGAATCACACACGCTCTCTTTCTAAGGAGTGCTGGAACATCACATTTTCTCTCTGCACTCATGTTAAAGTCAACTTTAACACTTAACACCTGTTAATGTCGGTGTAAACCTGCCTCCACTGGTTTACACCGACCTCAGCAGGCATTTCCTGCTTCTAATCTCTGCTCTAAATCAGATTCCATAACAAAGTGGTTGAGTCGCAGTGTTGTGATTAAGTCTGCACTGTGTACCGTTTCAGCTGTCGTCACATGCAAAGTGCCCACTCAGAGAGAAGGTTATAACCTACATGTGGCTGACGCTTCCTGTTGGTGACCCATATTTGTCAATAAACAGCTAACCACAGGAAGCTGCAGGCTGAATATTGCTCCATTACTTTATTACCTGCTGTCACAGAGCAGATATATTGACTGGACCCTTGATTAGCGATGCCCTGCTAGTATTGGCTTGGACCCTTTTTGCATTCAGAGCTCTCTTAGTCCTGAGATTCAGTAAGATGCTGGAAACGTTCCTCAGAGACGTTAGTCCATAAGGACAGATGGTGTCATGAAATCAATATCCTTAGTATCCTTATTTTCCTATTATATTGTTTTATGTACTGAAGGCTTGTAGAGCAAGGCCACTTTTGACTTTTGCTCAGGTATCAGACACCTGATCAGGTGACTGATCAGACACCAAAGTCTGGGAGCATTTCCCCACAAAAACGCTCTGCCAGTGTTTCAGGCTCACCCAAGGATTCCTCTGACATGTCAGAGATGAGGTCTGTATCAGCGTCATCTTCTGATGCTGAGAAAATTTCCAGTGACCTCGCCGTTCTCCTCATGATGAGAGTCATCAGAAAATCCAAACCTGAAACTCAGCACTTTTTTGCCAGGGCAGCATGTACTACAAAAGAACCTGACGCGATCCTCAAGCGTCTGAGAGATCTGATGCAGCCTGAACTCAGCAGCACAGAGTCCGTCACAAGTCTGATGAAGGACAAGAAAAAGTTCATCAAGAAAATGACCAAATGCCTCATCAAGGAGTTTGGCTCCCCAGACACTGTGTTAAAGGCTGCGATGGCAAAGGATGCGTCTTTTGATGAGGTTCTGACAAAGCATCTAAAAATGCGCCTCGGAGTCATCCCCGGTCCTCCCAAAAAGTCCAAAATTTCCAGGTTTTTTTCAGCGTTGGGAAAAACTCTGCGAAAACCCTTCAGGTGGTTCACTAAAGCCAGAGATGATTGAAATGACCATCCTGGCTTTTCCCCGCCGCCCTGCTTCTTTTAACATCTTGAAGCAGAATTTTAGCACCAAATCCAAATTCTAACAACTGTAGTTCACGCCATCTCGTCTCCTTTTTGATTTCCATCCCCCCCAACCGGTCGCAGCGGATGGCCGTCCCTTCTGAGCCCGGTTCCGTTGGAAGTTTCTTCCTGTTAAAAGGGAGTTTTTCTGCCCCACAGTCGCCTCGTGCTTGCTCAGAGGGGGATCGTTTGATTGTTGGGGTTCTCTGTAGTACTGTAGGGTTTTGACCTTACAGTACAAACAGGGAGGAGACTTTGTGATTTGGTGCTTGATTATGCAAAATATCTAATTTGGCATAAAATAAAAATTTAAAATAATTAAAAATACATTCCAACTTTGTTTGTGTTCTTCTTCTGTTGTCAAATATGTAGAAAGTGTTGCACGTGTGATTTTAGTCATTTAGCATCAACATGTAGCCAACATGTGTCTGTTTGTGATCCTGCTGCATCTGTTTTTGTCTGATTTGTATTGATAATAATAATAATAATAATAATGATAATAATAATAATAATAATAATGATAATAATAATAATGATAATACTTTTTATTTATAGGCGCCTTTCAGACCCTCAAGGTCACCTCACAGTAGCACGTAAACAACACCATAAAAAACATAAGAAAAATGTATATATAGCAAACATGGTAGATAAAATTTAGACATAAACAGTCATAAAAGTAAATATAAAAACTGAGCAGGTAAAAACGGCCTAAGACAGACCAGGTGTATGCAATTCTAAACAGATGGGTTTTGAGTAGTGATTTAAAAGTATTGAGACAGTGTGTGGAAGTATGCCCTAAGAGTGGGGCTTTCCCACACTGCGTTGGCGTTATTCGTTTTCAAGCTGATATCATTTGTACAGTTAGTTTTATGTCTACTGTTTTTCTGCACACAGTATACAGCAGTTCCTGCAAAATAAAATGGATGGAAGGAAATCCATTACAAGCTGTAAATCCGCCTGAATGAAGCTGTAGTTGGTGCATTTGGCCTCTGGGAGGCAGTGTTGCATTCAGCTTCTACTTTGGACCAAACGCTGATGCAGATTTGAGCTCAGGTTAAACTGACTGAGAATGCAAAAATACAGGTGGAGCCGACAGCAGACCCTTTAAGTGCTCGTCTGCTTCAGCTACACCCACCATGCACAAGCAGCTCACATGAACTGGGTGAAGGAGGCTGGACAATCGCATGAAGTGGGTTTTCAGAGGATCTCTGGACTGAGCTGAAGCAGTTTGGACCCTCTGAGTAAAAACACATAAAAGCTGGTTGACACGTTCTGAGTCTCGGCTCGTGTTCAGTCATCTTTTCTCTTTAATTCGCCTGTTAAAGCAGGAGAAATAGTTTTTCTGGTTTGGGATCAGGCAGACTTCTGCATCGGGGTCAGGAAACACAGGACAGACATGAGAGGCTTCTTTATTATTACAAAGATGGTTTCAGACTGCAGTTTGGTTGTTGTTACATTCAATAAAGTGTAAAAGTGTTCATGTTTGACATGAGATGGTCAAACTTGTGTAGACGCAGGGAGTTTCCAATAAGAAAGAAGCTCTAAAATAACAAGACAGGAAGAGTGTTAACACACACACGGCAATACAAAAAGAGAAGTAAGTGGATTATTCTGGACTGAGGTTAGATTGTCTTTGAGGAAGTTTAAAGTTAAAGAAAATGTGGAGATCATCAAACATCGTTTCCAAGCTAATGTCCATGACCCACATCAACTCATGGACTGAACATACACACACACACACAACCACTAGCACTTTATACAGCCTCTGTAGAAATTAGCCACATATCTCACTGATCTAAACTGCGCTACTGTAAACGCCGTGTAGACAATCATACTGTACAATACAATAATTATAATTCTATAAACGGTTTATAGAAGATCAACCATCTTCTATAAACCACATGCAAGTTATAACCAGCTGTTTATAACTTGCATAGTTCATATTGATATCCTGTTCATAGCCTGTATACTCACTACAGCCTGCACATACTTAGAGCTTATTCATGACATACCTTCATACCATGAACATTGTAACAGACCCATTTCTGTAATACATCTATATTGTGGCTAAAGCACTTTCTGGATGGATGCAAACTGCGTTTCATTGCCTTGTACTTGTGACGTGTGCAATGACAATAAAGTTGAATTCTATTCTATTCTCGTGGTGCAATGTGAAGGTTTGGCCAGCAGATGGCGCCATGGTCTTAAACTCCTTAGAGTGTTACTGTGGAGGTGAAGGGCTGGACTTTTAAATGGTCAGTCACACATTTTCAGGAAGAACGATGAAGTCCTGAAGGAAAACTCGATCATTACCACTCAGACCTTTTCTACTGTTAGCATCTCTGAATAACAAAAATGTTATTGTCCAACAAAACGAGCATTTTTCTAAAGATAAAAAAGAGTCAAATCAACCTGTGAACATCAGCCATTAAAAATCAGCTGATCAGTCACTTCCTGGTGGGCAGACTAAACCGACCCAGAGTCACAGCTCCCAACTTTGGAACAGCTTTCCTCAGCCCATCATTTACTTTATCTCATTCTCACGAAAGCCCCTCCCACGGTAAAAGAGAAAATAACAAACAATACAATTATTCAAAACACATGATCATCATGAAAAGGAAAAATAAAGACATGCATCTGTAAACACATCAGCCACGTCCATGTCAGGGCAGCGACTGCTGACAACTCATTTTATAGATGAGCTTTAATCTGTTTCCTGTTGTTTTTGGCTTTTGTTCCTCTAATGTGTGTGTGCGCGTGTGTGTGTGTGTGTGTGTGTGTGTGTGCGCGTGTGTGTGTGTGCGTGCGTGTGTGTGTGTGTGTGCGTGTGTGCGTGTGTGTGTGGGGTCTGATCTGAGCTTAGGATAAAGAAGGATGATTTCCAATTGTCAGTCATGCAAAGCTACGCTGTTACAGTCCAGCAGTCAGAGTACAGAGATGGAAATAAGTTGAATTACACAGCAGATCATCTGAGGAACATCAGCCAATAACGTTCAGACTAAACCGCCACAGTCTTCCTTCTCACTGTAAGCGGCTGTCTCCTCCTCTCTGTGGAAAACCTTCCCATCAGGCTGCGTCCTCCACCTCAGCTTCACCTCCTCAGTGACTCCTTGCTCCACCAGCTTCTCCCTCACCTGAAACACAGTTTTCACACATTAACAGAAGCTCCTCATTAATCAGCCGTTGTTTCTGTAGTGAGCAGAAAACGTTGTTGGTGCTGTTTCTGGGGGAAATGAACTAAATGAACTGGCTGGGGATGAAACTGAAGTCTGGAATTAGGCCTCATTGCCTGTCATTGGTTCACGTCGTCTCCTCACAGTAATCTGAAATTAAGTGACTTCTTCAAGTTACCAGTTAAAAAGGTTAAATAATACAAATGGATGGGATTGCATTAAACGAGCCCCGTATCTCTGCAGCTGTGTGCTGTCACGTGTCCCTGAACCTGCACAGACTCACTGCTCTCTATCATTTCACAGTAGTTATAGCGGTCTGTTCCTTGTATCGGGGCCCGTGTGACCTCTGACCTGCTGCAGGATGGATTCTTGCACTGTGGGGTCGTTCAGGTCTGCAGATCCCGCCCTCAGCTGAACCTTCACTGACCTCGAGGCTGAAGGTTTGACATCTGCAGAGAAAGAAAAGGGCCATTCAATTCAATTCAATTTTATTTATACATCACTAAATCACAACAACAGTCGCCTCAAGGCGCTTTATACTGTGCGGTAGACCCTATAGTAATACATATAGAGAAAAAACCAAGCAATCAAATGACCCCCTATGAATAAGCACTTTGGCGACAGTCAGAAGGAAAAACTTTTTCCCTTTTAACAGGAAGAAACCTCCAGCAGAACTCAGAGCTCAGGGAGGGGCGCAAATGGAAGAACGCAGTCTTACATATTTGTTTAATATGTGCATTGAAGGACATGTCCTGGTCAAAAATGACTCCAAGGTTCCTCACAGTGTTACTGGAGGCCAAGGTAATGCCATCCAGAGTAAGAATCTGCTTAGATACCATATTTCTAAGCTTTTCAGGGCCGAGTACAATAACCTCAGTTTGATCTGAATTAAGAAGCAGAAAGTTAGCGGCCATCCAGGTCTTTATGTCTTTAAGACATTCCTGCAGTGTAACTCATTGGTGTGTGTTATCTGGCTTCATGCACAGATAGAGCTGGGTGTCATCTGCATAGCAGTGTAAATGTATGCTATGTCTTCTAATGATGCTGCCTAAGGGAAGCATGTATAATGTAAAAGTGCTATATAAATAAAATTGATTTGATACTTTACTTAGGCAATCAAATTAAGATAGATTTTATGTTGTTGGTTTTAAAGAACTGGATGGATATTTTAATGTATTTTTTATTTCTATTTTTCAAGAGTTGGAGAAGTGCCCTTTTTTCATAACTTGGCCTACCCTTTTTAGTTTTGTTAATATTGGCAATAGTGAGAAGTACTATGGTTGGATTCAAATGTATTTAACATAGGGCATCTAATTAAGGTAAATGTCATGTTTTTAGTTGGTAGAATCTGATGAGCAATATTTTATTTTATTATTTTTTATTTTGTTTTTCAGTTTTCCTCCTGAGTGATTGCCACCTTAACGTGGTCAGGGGGTTTGTGTGCCTCAGTGACACTAAGATCTAGACCTGCAGAAGCTGAGCCTTCAGGGGGGACACCCAAGTTGGTCAGGTTTTAGGGTAGAGGTTTGACAAAGTGCAATCCAATTACATGACAAAAACAGTTATTCAGAGCACCCCACATTCGCCTCAGCTGCCACCATGTGCCCCCTTTACATTTCTGTCTGCCCCCTCATATATGCCTGTCTAGAACCAGCCCAGCACACCGCCCCCTCGGCCTGTGCTTCGAGATTTCTGGTAGTTAGAATGACTCGGGGGTGTTGATTCATTTAAACTAACATAATCATCCTGCTGCAACCAGGTTTCTGTAAGGCAGAGTAAATCGATTTGTTGATCAATTATTAAGTCATGTACTAACAGAGACTTGGAGGAGAGAGACCTAATATTTAATAATCCACATTTCACTGTTTTACTCTTTGGTTCAGATGTGGATACTGTATTGTTCTTTCTTTGTAATTGTTTATGTTTAAGTTGTTTGTTTCTGGTTTTAGTTTGTTTTTTGTCTGTTTGGGAGCTGACACAGTCTCTATGGAGATGGGTTTTTGGGGGGGTAGCAGGAGCAGAGAAGCTGCAGAGAGGCGTGTAAGACTGCAACTCTGCTTCCTGGTCCCAACTCTGGATAGTCATATTTTGGGGGGTTTAATAAATTTGTCCATATTTCTAGAAATGAGAGCTGCTCCATCCAAAGTGGGATGGATGCCGTCTCTCCTAACAAGACCAGGTTTCCTCCAGAAGGTTTGCCAATTATCTATGAAGCCCACATCGTTTCTGGGACACCACTCAGACAGCCAGCAATTTAAGGAGAACATGCGGCTAAACATGTCACTCCTGGTCTGATTGGGGAGGGGGCCAGAGAAAACTACAGAGTCCCACATTGTTTTGGCAAAGTTGCACACCGATTCAATATTGATTTTAGTGACCTCTGATTGGCGTAACCGGGTGTCATTACTGCCGACGTGAATTATGATTTTACTGAATTTACGTTTACCCTTAGCCAGCAGTTTTAAATTTCCTTCAATGTCGCCTGCTCTGGCCCCTGCCGGTGTCTCTAGCTTCACATGTCTGAGAACAGAATCACCAATTACCAGAGTTTGACCCCCGGCGGGTGTGTCGCCGAGTGGGGAAAAACGGTTAGACACATGAACGGGTTGGTGGTGTACCTGGGGCTTCTGTTTAGGACTATGCTTCCTCCTCACCGTGACCCAGCCGCCCTCTTTCCCCAGCTGCTTGGGGTCTGCCGGGGAACAGCTAGCGGGGCCTACGCTATCTTCGGCTGCACCAGCTACAGGGGCCTGGCTAGCTATGGGTGAATGAAGGGTGCGAAGCCGAGTCTCCAATTCAGTAATCCTGGCCTCCAGAGCTGCAAATATGCTACATTTGTTACAGATATCATTACTGCTAAAGGAGTAACTAAACATCTGACACAATGAGCAAGAAAGTGCAGGAGGGACAGGTGAAGTAGCCATGGTGCACGTGAAGATTATACTATGAAAACAGAAGTTATCTAAAGGTTTTTAATTAAATTGCTACGCAGATAAGCTACTCAACTACTACTTCCTGTTCCTGTGTTGAAACAGGAACAGGAAGTGATACTCTACCGCAGACAGAGCAAACACTAAATGACAGCGCCACCCAAAGCATCGGCAGTGCTGTGCCAAGAGTGTCCGGATGAGCCCAGGAGGACCAGACTGTGCAGAAACACAGAGGACAGACTCACCTCTGGAGCAGAGGAAGGGGCGTTGGTCATCACAGTTATGACTGTTGAAGGAGCCTGTTGATCCGACTATTGTGGCACAGTTTACGCTGTCATCAGGCTGCCCGGGCCCCCACGGCAGGTTGGAGGCTGTGCTCGAGTTTGACCACGTCCAGTATTTTCTGTACAGTCCAATCCAGGCACCAGCAGTATCTGACAACATAGAAGCGACCTGGCTGTTGTCCTGCGTGTTGGTGATGGTGCTCAGGTCTGTGTACGTCTGTCTGCAGTAAGACTGAGCATCAGACCAGGTCATTGAGTTCTTCACCAGGATGTGTTTGTTAGTCGCAGCTGAAACAAAAGATCAGACGGATTCAAACCTGCAGCTAAAATGTTCAGTTTGTCAAACCCTGGTACCAAAGTCTGAAACACTCACCGTCATAGCAGACAAAGTAATGTTTATTTGAGCACGGTGCAGTGGACCATGATCCAGATCCAGTTATTATCACACACTCATCAGTCCCTGGCTGTCCCGGTGACCACATGTTAAACCAGGATGACTGAACTGGACCAGTTTGAGACCAGGTCCAGTCTTTGGAGAGTCCAATCCACGCCTCGGTGCTCCCCGCCCTTTTCTGGGCTTCCTGGATGAGAGCTGAGCTGTTAACGATGGCGAGGTCAATGTACTCATCTCTGCAGTATTGCTGAGCATCGTTCCAGGACTTCTGCAGGTCAACCAGGTGGAGCTGTCTGACTAACTGATCAGACTGAAGATGGCAGACCATCACGTAACCTGAGAGGACACGAGTCAGTCAGCGCGGTCACAGACTCACCTCAGCTCGACTATTTTAGTCATCAGGAGAATAAATTCTTTACATGCTACCACAACGCAAACTTTTTGTTGACATCTTTAAAGACGTGAATATATGTTAATATATGTGTCCTTCAAAGGATGTGTAACTCGTGTACTGGTTAAAAGCTGTTTTACGGTGCCTGTGGACACCTACACACTGGTTTCCTGCTCCAGGGCGAAACTCTCACATCAGCTTAAAAAGCTGCTTTAACAGTGCTAAGTTTGTTTTTCACTCTGGCCTTATTGCACATGTATTTGGACGATTTTTCCTCTTCAGTGTGCACAATGAAGGAAAACGACGTGTTAGTGGTCGAGGCTCAAAGCTGAACAACACGTGCACTAGGGCTGGGCCATATTATACCGTTCACGGTAATACCGGTACAATGTTAGGCAACAATAAGAAAATGAAATATCATGATAAATATTTTTGGTCATATCGCCCTGCTCTAACGTGCACACGGACGTGGTAAAAGCAGTCAGGATCTTTTTCAGCGAGCTGACGGGTTTGCAGCGTTTCAGGCTTTCAGTCAGATTTCTACACAGAAAATAAAATCAAGACGTGTTTTTCTCAGCAGTGCACACAAACAGCCACGTTCATGCACTGACTCTTCCCTCCTTTCTTTCTTTACTCTTTTACTTCACTTTATACAAACTCTTACAAACTACCGACCATTAGACTGTCAATCAAACTTCTAACTGGACCCAAAGAAACCTTTAGAAGTTTAGTTGACATGACAAAGGTCTTTGGAGATTGTACGAGTGTTCCTGTGACTGCTTGAAGCTCGTTTACAGACACCTTTAAAATAATCCCTATGGAGCAGTTCACTTTGTGCTTTCTTTGATTTTCTGACATCAAAAGTTTTATTCAAACTGTAAATGAGGCGACTGAGATGAGTTCACAGACCTGAGAGCAGCAGCAGGATCAGTCCACACCTCTTCATGACTGAGAGCTGAAAAACTGTGAAGACGTCCTCATGAATCTCATCTGCAGCTGCTCGTTCATTATTAATCATAACACTTAAAGCAGCATCATGCTCAGAACTTCATGCTCTTAACATTTAATCAAATCAGAATCAGGTTACGTTCATTGTCGAGTGTCTTCATTCGCCTTACAGACAGGTCTGAACACAGCAAACATGAGAACCACATTTTTTGAGGTTTATTGTGTTTGTTGTTTCTTTGACATCACCTGAAAGGCTTTTCTTTGATGAGATACACTGATGAAGCTTCCCCTTATTCAGACGGAGGTTCTTGGTCAGCCTGAGAGCGAGAATGACGGTAACCCTGAGTAAGAAGCACGAGACTTATCAACACTAAAACAAGCAGAAATTATTTAGTTAAATTATTATTTAGAAACAACAAAAACAGGACAGTTAAAAGTTTTAACTCCAGTAAATCGATGTTTCAGCACATCATTTTTTCTCTCCTTATGTTTTTGGATTTGGTCGTCTCTGCGTCAACACGACGTCTCTGTGGTGCATTTCAGAGGAGCTAACAGTGAAACTCAAACCTGTGAGTTCCTCCTCACCCAGGCTGCACGACATGTTTCAGTTACAATGAACTTATTGAAAAATCAAAGGAAGTGAAACACTGACCACAGAGACATTAAACCCACCACCTCAGTGTGTCAGCCAGTGTCTTCATCAGCACTGCTGACCACACGTTTAAAGAAGTCATTCAGTCGGCTCATTAAAACGTAAGGATGGCAGTTTGGGACAAAAACAGTCTGTGAGGGCTCCTGTTCCTGCTGGCAGGTAAGACTGACTGTGATGATGATGATCATTTGATTTGCTTCTCAAACTTTGGTTTGGAATAATTTTGGCCAAAAAGCTTCTGTTTTCCCATCAAACTGTTATTAATGAACAGATTTGATTGAGTTAAATGAGTTTTTTAATCTCTTGAATGTTTCAGATGGATCAAAAATTCTCTCTCAAGAAAATCTGAACAGTAAAGAAGTTTGAATGGTTGTGTCTGATGTTGATCTGATGACATTACCTTTGCATTCTGCATCAAAAAGTCTGAACTTTTCAAAGATCTTGTTGTTTGAACTGAAACTTTGTTTTAGTGCTTCACACCGCAGTCTGTATTTACTGACGATCCCTGGCTGCCCCAGTCTGCATGGCAAATATCCTTCGGCAAGATACTAACCCTAAGTTGCCTCTGATGCAGCCATCGGTGTATGAAAGCACTGACAAGCATAGAAAGCAGTGTTTGTGTGAATGGGTGAATGTGGCATGTTGTATAAAGCGCTATAGAAGAGTCAGTCCCTTTACCGTCCATCACTAAACTGAGTCACTGCGTTCTAATCGCTGTTTGCTCGTCTTTAGGTGCTGTGGGTCAAACTGTGATCTATCCTCTCTGGTCTACTTGTGCTGTCAGAGGATCCACTGCCACGCTCCCCTGCACCTTCACACTGACTTTCAATGAGAGTGAAGTTTCACGAGAGGCCATCAGAGTCCGCTGGTATCAGAGCCGGTGGTATCAACTCTGTCAGCTCACCAAACCATTTGGGTACGACAGTGATTCAAAAAACAACACACAACATAATTTTGCTAAATGCCCAAAGTAGCCAAGGGCATCTGGTGAGCTTTTTGCAGCATCAGCTACTACCAGATTTAAAGTGTGGGCACCACATGGGACCAAAAAAGCTCTTGAGTTTAGCTGAAGCAACCTTGCCTGAACACCTTTATTTTTTCCCTTCATGTTGGCCCCATTGTCATAGGACTGTCCTCTGCAGTCTTCAAAAGGAATGTTAAGCTCCTCTATCCGTTTTAGGATGAGAGTTGACAAATGATCTCCTGTTGATTCCTCTGCAACAATGACAGAGAGCTGTTCCTTATGACTCAGATCAGGTGTGCAATCTAAAATGATGGAGAAATACTTTGATATCTTCCACAATGCATTTTATTATTCTTGAACTGATGGTGTCAATCAGTTCATTTTGGATTGTTTTTCCCAGATAACGTATGTGACTGCCAGCTCCACTTTCTACTCTACTGACATGCTGCTTCATCACTGGATCAAATTTGGCCATAAGCTCCACTTCTTTCAGAAAATTGCCATTGTCTGGTTTATTTAATGTGTCTGTGGACCCCCTGAAAGCCATGTTTCTTTCAGCTAAGGACTGAATTATTGCCACCAAACGATGTAGAACTTCACGCCACCTTTTTCTCTCAGCCTCAGCAAGTGCCATCTCTTGTTTATCTATTGTGAGTCCTTTCGCAAAACGGACCTCCAAGTCCTTCCATGTTGCCATGTGAGCATTATGCTCCTGGCTATCCTCATGGACCTTGAGCAAGTGGCTTGCATTTTTCCAGTCCTTCAGACCTTCCCTACTCAGTTTGTAATCTCTCTTGGAAAACATTTTGCAGCAGAAGCAGTGCAAGCTATCCTCTTTTTTCGAATACATAAGCCAGGTTCTTCTCACCTTTTCCCCATTGATTAAGAGTCTGTTAAAATAATCATGCTGACACCTTCGCCCGTCTTTCTGTTTCGGGAATGTGAAGTCACTATCAATTACAAATGGACCTCTGTGAACTAACTCTGTTCGTACCTTTTCAGTTAAAGCAGAAGGCCAGTCAGCAGGGTCTATTGGTGCAGCAGGAAGACCGCTTGATGCTGCTGCATCATGGCTGGGTTGTGCTGCTGGTGCTGCTGATGCTGCATCACTGGTGGGTTGTGCTGCTGAAGTGGAGGCAGCAGCGGTAGATGTGGTAGATGGCCCAGGGGTGGGATTTAGAAACTTCAACAGTGCATCTGAAGAGAGGAGTATGTGACACCACTGAGTATTAAAGTCTAATAATAAAAACATATGATTCCAGGAATAAAATGAAATGATATAATATAAATGAAAAACCAAAGAGATATATGTATGATGTTAACTGATATGCAAATTAGATTAGATTCAATTTATTGTCATCATTACAGTGAAATGCTGAATAGCAGAATGCAAAGTAACAGTATAATATCATATGAGAATGTTATGTTATGATTATCTTTGACCGAATCACAGCAGTGCTCATATTAAAAAACAGCATTCCCTCTCATGTGATATTGCTTAATTAGCATTAATGATGTGCGCTTTAACAACTAGGCTTACAACTATAATATATACAGGGGTGGAAAAGTGACTATTACCTGCAGGGTAAACGTTAGCTAACCAGAAGGCAATAACAATGTAAACAAAAAACACCTGCTTAAAAGATGAATACAAATGAGGAATGGTGGGAAAGGTGGGAGTACTGTAATTACCTAACGTTACATTATTATTTTCCATAACAATTTAGCCCCCTCCACAATATTAACTGACGTTAAAACAGTTAACTAGCTATTTATTGATTAGCAATTAGCGAATCATGTAACATTAGCTTAATGCTAAAAATGTAGGTTACTATCACATTCAAATAATTTCATGTAGGCTAACGTTACCTACCTCTGTCTTTTTCTCGTTTCTCCTCCTCTTCTTCTCTCTTTTTTCTTCCCTGGCCACCTGACAGTTTTGGCCGTTTTGACATCTTGTGTCCAAAAGGAACCATGATACGGGAAGGGAGGGGGCGCATTGTACGGGGAGGGGGGCGTAATGTTGTAACAAATAATGTTTCTATTAACTAAGCTTTACTTTGCATTTTAATTAACGTGGGATTATTTTTTGTATTTAGAAATAATAGTACCAACTTTTTTTTTTTTTCAACATTTATGGCACTGGCGTGGCGCCCCCTGATGGACGGCGCCCTTAGCATTTGCCTATACGGCCTATGCCACGGGCCGGCCCTGCATTGAGGAGCCCTGTACAACACGTCTTCACATGGCTACCAGACACGCCCCCCGTCATTTTGTTATTATTCAATTCAGAACTGCCCAGACCAGACACAGTGACGTTTCACCAGAATCCCTTTGATCTCTGGTCTTCTTTATGACATCAGCACACTAAAACCTATAAATAGGGGAGAGGTTCTCACTCTTGGCAGTCTTTCAAAGAGAGTGGAAGAATTCACTAGGCAGGAAACTACTGGAAACTTGCGTTTCTGACACAGTTGACGGTATTTTTAAAAAATCTTTTAGTTGGTACAGAGATTTAGCATCAACTTCAATTTGAAATATGAGTCTGTCAAATCCTGTTGCATGCAACATGAGAGCCGAGAACGAAAAACTTAAACAGCAAATCAAAGAGCTGAAAAATGAGAATAAAACTCTCAAACAACAAAACTCTACCATACGTGACCTTAAAGTCGAGAACGCCGACCTTAAGGAGCAAAAAAGAGAGCTCATAAATGAGAACAAGATTCTCCAAAAAAACATTGAAGTTCTCTTCAAACGAAGTGGGTTCTCTAAAAACAAGAGGAAAAGAGACCTGCAACTAGAGAATGAAACAATTCACTTCAAAATTCAAGAGCTGGAATATTGGAACCAAATTCTGAAGGATTTAAACAGCTCCAAAACCAAAGAGATCCAGCAACAGAAAGAGGTGATGCAGGAAATGGAGGCAGAAATCAGAGAGTTGCAAAGCAGCAAGACAGGCTTGGTTATAAAAGTGGGAGACATGGAAAAGGACAACCAGTCTTTAAGAGAGGAAAATGATGTGACGGTAAAACGCATGTGTGAGCTGAAAAGGGACTTTGAAAAGGAAAAAGATGACATGCAACAGGAAATACAGGCTGTTAAAACTGAGCTCCATCAGGCAAACACAGCCTTTAAAGAGTTACAAGAGAGTGAAGAAAGAAAAAGGATCATGAATGAGGAAAACAAAACAACGGACAGTGAACAGCTCAGACAGACCCTGGAACTCCAATGCTTTGCACATGAAATTGACATATTGAGGCGGCATAACGAACTTCTTGAACAGGACCTCCAGGAGCTTTCCAAAAGGAGTGGTGATTCTCAAAAAGAACTGAAACCACACGATGAGGGTGCGAAAGGAGAATCACGGATCTTCAAAGCCACTGAGAAAGACTCCCAACATGATGTTAACGTGACCAACAGAGAAAAGGAGTTGTTGTGCCATGAATTTGAGGAAATGAAAAGAGAGCTTGAAGAGGTCAAGAAAAATCTGTATGATTCACAGGAAGAACATAACAATCTGATAAACAACTACGATGTCCAAGTTGACATACTCAAACAACAAAATAAGGCCTTAGAAAATAAGGTTAGTGACCTTACCAAAAAGATGTGGAATGGACGGGAAGCGATGAGACAAATGGAAAAGAACTTTCAAGAACAAAGGAAGCTACTCGAAAATCTCCGAGGAGAATTCGAGGAAATTTAGCACAACTACGACTTTGGCCCTCCCTATTAAAGCTGGTTAACGCAGGTTCAATAGGGCTATAACTTAGACAATGGAAGTTCATTTGATTTAATTGGCCCAAAATGAGTGACTGCACCCAGACACTCAGTAGCAAAAAAATTACAGAGATTCAAGAGAGAAAACTGTTTCTGCATAGACTCCTATAGTACTGCAAGTCGTGTCATCGCTTGGTGTCCTGCATAGAGTGCAGGTTTAAGGTATCTACGTATCTTTCAGAATTAGAAGCTATGCTGCGTCAGGGGTTATAACAGCTGTGCCCCCCCCCCAACCGGTCGAGGCAGATGGCCGCCCCTCACTGAGCCTGGTTCTGCCGAAAGTTTCTTCCTGTTAAAAGGGAGTTTTTCTTTCCCACCGTCACCAAGTCTAAGGAGCTTGGAGAAAAGCGCCTGGACTTCTTTAACTTAAAGAAGTCCAGGCGCTTTTCTTTCCAAGCTCCTTAGACTACTATGGCCTTGATGACTGATAACCTTCACAGACACTGTCATCAAGGGTTTGCTCACAGGGGATCATCTGATTGTTGGGGGGTTTTCTCTCTTATATTGTATGGTCTTTACCTTACAATATAAACAGCCGAGAAGCGGCTATTTTTGCGATCCGGTGCTTTAGAAATACATCTTAGCTGAACTGAACTCCATAACATCTGGACCGAAATGCCTACACACAACGGTAGGCATTTCAATCAAGAGCTCTGTCCAAAACGTTCAATGACAAGCATCAGCACCAGGATTGTTTTTTAGCTCACCAACAGTTTTTTATTGTAACTGCAACTTTGTAAGACTGGGTTGGGAGATGTTCTTGTGGTGAGCTTTTATTCACATAATTGGTTTCTTTAATAGTGAAATAAAATAAATTTGTATAACTGGAAACAGCGTTCTCATGTGTGATTATCACATTGTATTCTTTAAACCATGTAACAGAATATATAATATATATAATTTACTCATAGTCATATTAATGTCTAATGTGATTGAGTTTCCTCATCTCTACTTATGTGCTGATGTGTTCACTGAGGCCATTGTATGGTCCATTTTGGCTGCATTTCCATGTTTTAAACATGAAATTTGCTTATTTAAAGGGTGTCTCATGTATCTCTTATGCAGAAATATGTGTTGCCTAGCTGGACAAATGTAGCACAGGTCTACTATTATTGGCCTAATGTATTTTAACAATCATTTCAGCATCCAGATAATCTCTTTCATACTCCCTTAGATGAATTTAGCCTGGTTGTCATGAAATAGGCATTTGAAACAATAACTACCAGTATCTTCGAATGTGTGTGATTGCACTAATCCTACACATTCTTTGCAAGACAACTGGGTGCTTTTATGTAAAGAATGATCTGAGAACACTGAGGCTAATGAAGTAACAAGAGAAACATAGTAAGTAGTCTTTCAGTTTGCATGATCAATTTTGATTATTGTTCATTTTCATTTACCATGTCAACATGTTTTAGAGCAACGTTTTCTGATTTTGAGCTCTTTTAGGTGTAAGTCATCGTCAGTGATCACCCTAAGCCCAAAGCAACACCAAACATGGGCAACCAAAATGCATCATTTTGTTAGCATGTAATTGTTCTCCCAATTCTTAGAAATCAGGAAACAACAAAAATAACAATTTTAACTTACAGACATGAAACACTCCCCCACCCTGGAAAAAAGTCCATTTTGCCTTTTACAAAAATATAAGGTTAGTGTAATGTTAGATTTTGCATTACTACCTATGACTGAGACCTCAAAGGTAATTCCTCGACTGCTTCAGTAACAGCCTGGTTGATTTTAACAAGTTAAGTAAATTTGCGGTCAATTTAGACTCAATTCAAAATCTCCTACTTGGGACGAACACTAAATGTAAATAGCTGACTTTCTAAATAAACCTATCCATCTTTGCAAGGTCAATTTTTGCTTTCATTAAATTCCAAATGTTTAGCCATAATTAGCTTAGCTGTCCTACTCTTGTTACTGCTCTTTCCTACTGCTGTTACAATCAAATGAACATCTCTGCAAAGATAAATTAGCTGAGACCTTAGGTTGATGGTAGTTACTAGCAAACACAGAAACTTACATACACTATATAGTACAGTTCTATGATACATCACCAAATAGAACAATTTGTGGCAATGCAGACAAGCAGAGAAACAGTTTAATTCGTTGAATTTGTTCACTTGATCGGAGGTGTGTTTCCTGCAGATATACAACATCGGATCTCAATGATTTTAAATGAGTAAAAACCCTTGTGCGTTTAACCGGATTATTTATACCTTTAACATTCCAGCTTATAAAACGAAGAGCAGATGACTTTGCGAGCTTGCCATTCAGGTACCAAAATGCAGGTGCAGAAAAAATATGTCCCAACCTCTGGAACCCCCCGCCCCAAAAGAAAGAGGGGGAGAGGAAAAAAAAAAGGGGAAAAAATAAATAAATAAAACGAGCCTCAAAACCCCATGCTGATCTACTATTATCCCTGAGATCGCAACCCTCCAGGCTAGGATAGCACAGTGACTAAACGTACTGTTAACCGGTGATAGATGGACAAGCAGACTAACAATTCTAAGGAACAGTAGAAGTGGTTCTCTACAAGAACCGCTCAGTGTTTGTTTTGACTCTCCCTCTCAGGTCAATCTTTCAGAACAAACTTCAGTTATTACTTCCTTCGTTGTTCTCTTGCACCCATTCCTACTTCCTAATGTTGTAGAGTTTTAACCCTCAAAGTGTCTTGAGCTGACTGTTGCTGTGATCTGATGCTATAAAAATAAAGTGGAAAATAAAATGGACTTTTCACTGATAAATCATGGCCGAACACACTTGTAAAATATACTTTCAAACATTTCAACAATATTTTTTATTTTTTATTGAAAATTAAACTGTTCTTCTTGTTTCTGCTCAGGAAATCTTGTTAGCAGGTCAGCAGCAGAGAGCTGAAGATGTCTGGCAGCTCAGGTGAGTCACAGTGTTGCGCAGGTATAAAACACTCAGTGCAGTGCTTCTTCTTTTACATTTGTTTGCTAACTTATTTAACTAAAACTCTGATTTATAAACTCCTTTGTTGGAAATCCAGAGCTGCAGTGTTTCTCCCTGCAGGCTGGAGCTGTGTCTCCCCCTTCTGGCAGTGAGAGTAATTACACAAACACTGTCGGTGCTGAGGATGAGAAAAAGCCTCAGCAACGGTCACAGATGGCTTTCTCTGTCAGACCGTCATGCTTCCTCTGAACACCGAGTCTCTTTTTATCTGAATCATCACAAAGTTTTCTCTGTTTGCATCACTTGTCATGATTTGGAGTTTGAGCCTGTTTATCAGCACCGACCTGTCTGCTGCTGTCTTCTTCTTCTGTTGCAGCCTCCAGACGTCACTGAGGACCAACGAAGAAGAATGAGGCCAACGCCACTATCACCTGTAATATACCTGCTGCTGTCTCTTTTTATCGTAATCATCACAAACTGTTTTTCTTCACATTTGCTCTGTTCTCCTTGTTCTTTCAAAATAAATGAACACTCCTGCCACCATCAAAATAATAAAACTTAATTTAAAGGTTCTCCCCACAACCTTGTGTGTTCTGTAACTCCTCAGTAAGTCCGGTGAAAATGAGCCCTGTCTGCTCCTTTCTGATTCAAAACTCTCACTGTGCCTCTTTAGTAAATCCCAACTGTAGCTTTTTAACACTAAAAGTTGACTTTGCACCTGCTGCAAAGCGTTAGGAAATCTGGCCATATTCCAACTCGCATGAAGAAGTGAAATTTTCCATCCATCTGCAGTCTAAGCAGCAGGGAGAGCAGGGTGATCAGCCAAGCAAAGAGCCAGATCTCTCCAGCGTGTCCTGGCTCTGCCCTGGAGCCTCCTCCCTGTAGGACATCCCTAGAAGACGTCAGTTAAGCGACCAGGATGCCAGTGATAGAGACAAATGACAGAGCTCCTCCTGTCTCTAAGACAAAGACCAGCGACGCTCCAACCACAGCTCATTTCATCTCACCCCGTGGAGATTTGCTCCGTCACTGTCACAACTACTACAATGACCTCACCTGCAGTGATGGGTGAGTCCTTCTCCTCTTCCCCGGATTCGATTCGATGTTCTCTGTGGAAGGCGTGGCAGTGGGAGTGGCCACTACCTCCTCTCAAATCAAGTTACAGTTTGCTAGAATCATTTCAGGGCCAGCTAAAAGTCTTGCTTCATGTCCTGTCCAAACTCCTACTGAATTTTCCTCTCAGCCGCTGCCTGGGCCACACTGGTCCATGTTGAGGCTGCAGCTCATGCTTCCACCATGTGGAAGAGGCCTCTGCAAGACCCTCCCGGGACATATATGTTTAGAAACGCCAGGTCTGTCGGGTACCAAGCACCTGATTCAAGTCACCACCAAGTGCTGATCAGCTGAGCTTCTCTCTCTTCACCCGTGTGTCCAAGAAACTGCAGATCTGATGGTATGATGACAAAATCAACCACTGACCTGTAACTGAGAGTCCCGTTCAACACCATCACTCACTGAATCACACACGCTCTCTTTCTAAGGAGTGCTGGAACATCACATTTTCTCTCTGCACTCATGTTAAAGTCAACTTTAACACTTAACACCTGTTAATGTCGGTGTAAACCTGCCTCCACTGGTTTACACCGACCTCAGCAGGCATTTCCTGCTTCTAATCTCTGCTCTAAATCAGATTCCATAACAAAGTGGTTGAGTCGCAGTGTTGTGATTAAGTCTGCACTGTGTACCGTTTCAGCTGTCGTCACATGCAAAGTGCCCACTCAGAGAGAAGGTTATAACCTACATGTGGCTGACGCTTCCTGTTGGTGACCCATATTTGTCAGTAAACAGCTAACCACAGGAAGCTGCAGGCTGAATATTGCTCCATTACTTTATTACCTGCTGTCACAGAGCAGATATATTGACTGGACCCTTGATTAGCGATGCCCTGCTAGTATTGGCTTGGACCCTTTTTGCATTCAGAGCTCTCTTAGTCCTGAGATTCAGTAAGATGCTGGAAACGTTCCTCAGAGACGTTAGTCCATAAGGACAGATGGTGTCATGAAATCAATATCCTTAGTATCCTTATTTTCCTATTATATTGTTTTATGTACTGAAGGCTTGTAGAGCAAGGCCACTTTTGACTTTTGCTCAGGTATCAGACACCTGATCAGGTGACTGATCAGACACCAAAGTCTGGGAGCATTTCCCCACAAAAACGCTCTGCCAGTGTTTCAGGCTCACCCAAGGATTCCTCTGACATGTCAGAGATGAGGTCTGTATCAGCGTCATCTTCTGATGCTGAGAAAATTTCCAGTGACCTCGCTGTTCTCCTCATGATGAGAGTCATCAGAAAATCCAAACCTGAAACTCAGCACTTTTTTGCCAGGGCAGCATGTACTACAAAAGAACCTGACGCGATCCTCAAGCGTCTGAGAGATCTGATGCAGCCTGAACTCAGCAGCACAGAGTCCGTCACAAGTCTGATGAAGGACAAGAAAAAGTTCATCAAGAAAATGACCAAATGCCTCATCAAGGAGTTTGGCTCCCCAGACACTGTGTTAAAGGCTGCGATGGCAAAGGATGCGTCTTTTGATGAGGTTCTGACAAAGCATCTAAAAATGCGCCTCGGAGTCATCCCCGGTCCTCCCAAAAAGTCCAAAATTTCCAGGTTTTTTTCAGCGTTGGGAAAAACTCTGCGAAAACCCTTCAGGTGGTTCACTAAAGCCAGAGATGATTGAAATGACCATCCTGGCTTTTCCCCGCCGCCCTGCTTCTTTTAACATCTTGAAGCAGAATTTTAGCACCAAATCCAAATTCTAACAACTGTAGTTCACGCCATCTCGTCTCCTTTTTGATTTCCATCCCCCCCAACCGGTCGCAGCGGATGGCCGTCCCTTCTGAGCCCGGTTCCGTTGGAAGTTTCTTCCTGTTAAAAGGGAGTTTTTCTGCCCCACAGTCGCCTCGTGCTTGCTCAGAGGGGGATCGTTTGATTGTTGGGGTTCTCTGTAGTACTGTAGGGTTTTGACCTTACAGTACAAACAGGGAGGAGACTTTGTGATTTGGTGCTTGATTATGCAAAATATCTAATTTGGCATAAAATAAAAATTTAAAATAATTAAAAATACATTCCAACTTTGTTTGTGTTCTTCTTCTGTTGTCAAATATGTAGAAAGTGTTGCACGTGTGATTTTAGTCATTTAGCATCAACATGTAGCCAACATGTGTCTGTTTGTGATCCTGCTGCATCTGTTTTTGTCTGATTTGTATTGATAATAATAATAATAATGATAATGATAATAATAATAATAATAATAATAATAATGATAATAATAATAATGATAATACTTTTTATTTATAGGCGCCTTTCAGACCCTCAAGGTCACCTCACAGTAGCACGTAAACAACACCATAAAAAACATAAGAAAAATGTATATATAGCAAACATGGTAGATAAAATTTAGACATAAACAGTCATAAAAGTAAATATAAAAACTGAGCAGGTAAAAACGGCCTAAGACAGACCAGGTGTATGCAATTCTAAACAGATGGGTTTTGAGTAGTGATTTAAAAGTATTGAGACAGTGTGTGGAAGTATGCCCTAAGAGTGGGGCTTTCCCACACTGCGTTGGCGTTATTCGTTTTCAAGCTGATATCATTTGTACAGTTAGTTTTATGTCTACTGTTTTTCTGCACACAGTATACAGCAGTTCCTGCAAAATAAAATGGATGGAAGGAAATCCATTACAAGCTGTAAATCCGCCTGAATGAAGCTGTAGTTGGTGCATTTGGCCTCTGGGAGGCAGTGTTGCATTCAGCTTCTACTTTGGACCAAACGCTGATGCAGATTTGAGCTCAGGTTAAACTGACTGAGAATGCAAAAATACAGGTGGAGCCGACAGCAGACCCTTTAAGTGCTCGTCTGCTTCAGCTACACCCACCATGCACAAGCAGCTCACATGAACTGGGTGAAGGAGGCTGGACAATCGCATGAAGTGGGTTTTCAGAGGATCTCTGGACTGAGCTGAAGCAGTTTGGACCCTCTGAGTAAAAACACATAAAAGCTGGTTGACACGTTCTGAGTCTCGGCTCGTGTTCAGTCATCTTTTCTCTTTAATTCGCCTGTTAAAGCAGGAGAAATAGTTTTTCTGGTTTGGGATCAGGCAGACTTCTGCATCGGGGTCAGGAAACACAGGACAGACATGAGAGGCTTCTTTATTATTACAAAGATGGTTTCAGACTGCAGTTTGGTTGTTGTTACATTCAATAAAGTGTAAAAGTGTTCATGTTTGACATGAGATGGTCAAACTTGTGTAGACGCAGGGAGTTTCCAATAAGAAAGAAGCTCTAAAATAACAAGACAGGAAGAGTGTTAACACACACACGGCAATACAAAAAGAGAAGTAAGTGGATTATTCTGGACTGAGGTCAGATTGTCTTTGAGGAAGTTTAAAGTTAAAGAAAATGTGGAGATCATCAAACATCGTTTCCAAGCTAATGTCCATGACCCACATCAACTCATGGACTGAACATACACACACACACACAACCACTAGCACTTTATACAGCCTCTGTAGAAATTAGCCACATATCTCACTGATCTAAACTGCGCTACTGTAAACGCCGTGTAGACAATCATACTGTACAATACAATAATTATAATTCTATAAACGGTTTATAGAAGATCAACCATCTTCTATAAACCACATGCAAGTTATAACCAGCTGTTTATAACTTGCATAGTTCATATTGATATCCTGTTCATAGCCTGTATACTCACTACAGCCTGCACATACTTAGAGCTTATTCATGACATACCTTCATACCATGAACATTGTAACAGACCCATTTCTGTAATACATCTATATTGTGGCTAAAGCACTTTCTGGATGGATGCAAACTGCGTTTCATTGCCTTGTACTTGTGACGTGTGCAATGACAATAAAGTTGAATTCTATTCTATTCTCGTGGTGCAATGTGAAGGTTTGGCCAGCAGATGGCGCCATGGTCTTAAACTCCTTAGAGTGTTACTGTGGAGGTGAAGGGCTGGACTTTTAAATGGTCAGTCACACATTTTCAGGAAGAACGATGAAGTCCTGAAGGAAAACTCGATCATTACCACTCAGACCTTTTCTACTGTTAGCATCTCTGAATAACAAAAATGTTATTGTCCAACAAAACGAGCATTTTTCTAAAGATAAAAAAGAGTCAAATCAACCTGTGAACATCAGCCATTAAAAATCAGCTGATCAGTCACTTCCTGGTGGGCAGACTAAACCGACCCAGAGTCACAGCTCCCAACTTTGGAACAGCTTTCCTCAGCCCATCATTTACTTTATCTCATTCTCACGAAAGCCCCTCCCACGGTAAAAGAGAAAATAACAAACAATACAATTATTCAAAACACATGATCATCATGAAAAGGAAAAATAAAGACATGCATCTGTAAACACATCAGCCACGTCCATGTCAGGGCAGCGACTGCTGACAACTCATTTTATAGATGAGCTTTAATCTGTTTCCTGTTGTTTTTGGCTTTTGTTCCTCTAATGTGTGTGTGCGCGTGTGTGTGTGTGTGTGTGTGTGTGTGTGTGTGTGTGCGCGTGTGTGTGTGTGCGTGCGTGTGTGTGTGTGTGTGCGTGTGTGCGTGTGTGTGCGTGTTTCTGTGTTTTTGTGTGTGCGTGCGTGTGTGTGTGGGGTCTGATCTGAGCTTAGGATAAAGAAGGATGATTTCCAACTGTCAGTCATGCAAAGCTACGCTGTTACAGTCCAGCAGTCAGAGTACAGAGATGGAAATAAGTTGAATTACACAGCAGATCATCTGAGGAACATCAGCCAATAACGTTCAGACTAAACCGCCACAGTCTTCCTTCTCACTGTAAGCGGCTGTCTCCTCCTCTCTGTGGAAAACCTTCCCATCAGGCTGCGTCCTCCACCTCAGCTTCACCTCCTCAGTGACTCCTTGCTCCACCAGCTTCTCCCTCACCTGAAACACAGTTTTCACACATTAACAGAAGCTCCTCATTAATCAGCCGTTGTTTCTGTAGTGAGCAGAAAACGTTGTTGGTGCTGTTTCTGGGGGAAATGAACTAAATGAACTGGCTGGGGATGAAACTGAAGTCTGGAATTAGGCCTCATTGCCTGTCATTGGTTCACGTCGTCTCCTCACAGTAATCTGAAATTAAGTGACTTCTTCAAGTTACCAGTTAAAAAGGTTAAATAATACAAATGGATGGGATTGCATTAAACGAGCCCCGTATCTCTGCAGCTGTGTGCTGTCACGTGTCCCTGAACCTGCACAGACTCACTGCTCTCTATCATTTCACAGTAGTTATAGCGGTCTGTTCCTTGTATCGGGGCCCGTGTGACCTCTGACCTGCTGCAGGATGGATTCTTGCACTGTGGGGTCGTTCAGGTCTGCAGATCCCGCCCTCAGCTGAACCTTCACTGACCTCGAGGCTGAAGGTTTGACATCTGCAGAGAAAGAAAAGGGCCATTCAATTCAATTCAATTTTATTTATACATCACTAAATCACAACAACAGTCGCCTCAAGGCGCTTTATACTGTGCGGTAGACCCTATAGTAATACATATAGAGAAAAAACCAAGCAATCAAATGACCCCCTATGAATAAGCACTTTGGCGACAGTCAGAAGGAAAAACTTTTTCCCTTTTAACAGGAAGAAACCTCCAGCAGAACTCAGAGCTCAGGGAGGGGCGCAAATGGAAGAACGCAGTCTTACATATTTGTTTAATATGTGCATTGAAGGACATGTCCTGGTCAAAAATGACTCCAAGGTTCCTCACAGTGTTACTGGAGGCCAAGGTAATGCCATCCAGAGTAAGAATCTGCTTAGATACCATATTTCTAAGCTTTTCAGGGCCGAGTACAATAACCTCAGTTTGATCTGAATTAAGAAGCAGAAAGTTAGCGGCCATCCAGGTCTTTATGTCTTTAAGACATTCCTGCAGTGTAACTCATTGGTGTGTGTTATCTGGCTTCATGCACAGATAGAGCTGGGTGTCATCTGCATAGCAGTGTAAATGTATGCTATGTCTTCTAATGATGCTGCCTAAGGGAAGCATGTATAATGTAAAAGTGCTATATAAATAAAATTGATTTGATACTTTACTTAGGCAATCAAATTAAGATAGATTTTATGTTGTTGGTTTTAAAGAACTGGATGGATATTTTAATGTATTTTTTATTTCTATTTTTCAAGAGTTGGAGAAGTGCCCTTTTTTCATAACTTGGCCTACCCTTTTTAGTTTTGTTAATATTGGCAATAGTGAGAAGTACTATGGTTGGATTCAAATGTATTTAACATAGGGCATCTAATTAAGGTAAATGTCATGTTTTTAGTTGGTAGAATCTGATGAGCAATATTTTATTTTATTATTTTTTATTTTGTTTTTCAGTTTTCCTCCTGAGTGATTGCCACCTTAACGTGGTCAGGGGGTTTGTGTGCCTCAGTGACACTAAGATCTAGACCTGCAGAAGCTGAGCCTTCAGGGGGGACACCCAAGTTGGTCAGGTTTTAGGGTAGAGGTTTGACAAAGTGCAATCCAATTACATGACAAAAACAGTTATTCAGAGCACCCCACATTCGCCTCAGCTGCCACCATGTGCCCCCTTTACATTTCTGTCTGCCCCCTCATATATGCCTGTCTAGAACCAGCCCAGCACACCACCCCCTCGGCCTGTGCTTCGAGGTTTCTGGTAGTTAGAATGACTCGGGGGTGTTGATTCATTTAAACTAACATAATCATCCTGCTGCAACCAGGTTTCTGTAAGGCAGAGTAAATCGATTTGTTGATCAATTATTAAGTCATGTACTAACAGAGACTTGGAGGAGAGAGACCTAATATTTAATAATCCACATTTCACTGTTTTACTCTTTGGTTCAGATGTGGATACTGTATTGTTCTTTCTTTGTAATTGTTTATGTTTAAGTTGTTTGTTGCTGGTTTTAGTTTGTTTTTTGTCTGTTTGGGAGCTGACACAGTCTCTATGGAGATGGGTTTTTGGGGGGGTAGCAGGAGGAGAGAAGCTGCAGAGAGGCGTGTAAGACTGCAACTCTGCTTCCTGGTCCCAACTCTGGATACTCATATTTTGGGGGGTTTAATAAATTTGTCCATATTTCTAGAAATGAGAGCTGCTCCATCCAAAGTGGGATGGATGCCGTCTCTCCTAACAAGACCAGGTTTCCTCCAGAAGGTTTGCCAATTATCTATGAAGCCCACATCGTTTCTGGGACACCACTCAGACAGCCAGCAATTTAAGGAGAACATGCGGCTAAACATGTCACTCCTGGTCTGATTGGGGAGGGGGCCAGAGAAAACTACAGAGTCCGACATTGTTTTGGCAAAGTTGCACACCGATTCAATATTGATTTTAGTGACCTCTGATTGGCGTAACTGGGTGTCATTACTGCCGACGTGAATTATGATTTTACTGAATTTACGTTTACCCTTAGCCAGCAGTTTTAAATTTCCTTCAATGTCGCCTGCTCTGGCCCCTGCCGGTGTCTCTAGCTTCACATGTCTGAGAACAGAATCACCAATTACCAGAGTTTGACCCCCGGCGGGTGTGTCGCCGAGTGGGGAAAAACGGTTAGACACATGAACGGGTTGGTGGTGTACCTGGGGCTTCTGTTTAGGACTATGCTTCCTCCTCACCGTGACCCAGCCGCCCTCTTTCCCCAGCTGCTTGGGGTCTGCCGGGGAACAGCTAGCGGGGCCTACGCTATCTTCGGCTGCACCAGCTACAGGGGCCTGGCTAGCTATGGGTGAATGAAGGGTGCGAAGCCGAGTCTCCAATTCAGTAATCCTGGCCTCCAGAGCTGCAAATATGCTACATTTGTTACAGATATCATTACTGCTAAAGGAGTAACTAAACATCTGACACAATGAGCAAGAAAGTGCAGGAGGGACAGGTGAAGTAGCCATGGTGCACGTGAAGATTATACTATGAAAACAGAAGTTATCTAAAGGTTTTTAATTAAATTGCTACACAGATAAGCTACTCAACTACTACTTCCTGTTCCTGTGTTGAAACAGGAACAGGAAGTGATACTCTACCGCAGACAGAGCAAACACTAAATGACAGCGCCACCCAAAGCATCGGCAGTGCTGTGCCAAGAGTGTCCGGATGAGCCCAGGAGGACCAGACTGTGCAGAAACACAGAGGACAGACTCACCTCTGGAGCAGAGGAAGGGGCGTTGGTCATCACAGTTATGACTGTTGAAGGAGCCTGTTGATCCGACTATTGTGGCACAGTTTACGCTGTCATCAGGCTGCCCGGGCCCCCACGGCAGGTTGGAGGCTGTGCTCGAGTTTGACCACGTCCAGTATTTTCTGTACAGTCCAATCCAGGCACCAGCAGTATCTGACAACATAGAAGCGACCTGGCTGTTGTCCTGCGTGTTGGTGATGGTGCTCAGGTCTGTGTACGTCTGTCTGCAGTAAGACTGAGCATCAGACCAGGTCATTGAGTTCTTCACCAGGATGTGTTTGTTAGTCGCAGCTGAAACAAAAGATCAGACGGATTCAAACCTGCAGCTAAAATGTTCAGTTTGTCAAACCCTGGTACCAAAGTCTGAAACACTCACCGTCATAGCAGACAAAGTCATAAGTAGCTGAGCACGGTCTTGTGGACCATGATCCATCACTAGATATTGTAACACACTCATCAGTCCCTGGCTGTCCCGGTGACCACATGTTAAACCATGATGACTGAACTGGACCGAGGCGAGACCATTTCCAGCCGCTCTTGGAGAGTCCAATCCACGCCTCGGTGCTCCCCGCCCTTTTCTGGGCTTCCTGGATGAGAGCTGAGCTGTTAACGATGGCGAGGTCAATGTACTCATCTCTGCAGTATTGCTGAGCATCGTTCCAGGACTTCTGCAGGTCAACCAGGTGGAGCTGTCTGACTAACTGATCAGACTGAAGATGGCAGACCATCACGTAACCTGAGAGGACACGAGTCAGTCAGCGCGGTCACAGACTCACCTCAGCTCGACTATTTTAGTCATCAGGAGAATAAATTCTTTACATGCTACCACAACGCAAACTTTTTGTTGACATCTTTAAAGACGTGAATATATGTTAATATATGTGTCCTTCAAAGGATGTGTAACTCGTGTACTGGTTAAAAGCTGTTTTACGGTGCCTGTGGACACCTACACACTGGTTTCCTGCTCCAGGGCGAAACTCTCACATCAGCTTAAAAAGCTGCTTTAACAGTGCTAAGTTTGTTTTTCACTCTGGCCTTATTGCACATGTATTTGGACGATTTTTCCTCTTCAGTGTGCACAATGAAGGAAAACGACGTGTTAGTGGCTCTCAAAGCTGAACAACACGTGCACTAGGGCTGGGCCATATTATACCGTTCACGGTAATACCGGTACAATGTTAGGCAACAATAAGAAAATGAAATATCATGATAAATATTTTTGGTCATATCGCCCTGCTCTAACGTGCACACGGACGTGGTAAAAGCAGTCAGGATCTTTTTCAGCGAGCTGACGGGTTTGCAGCGTTTCAGGCTTTCAGTCAGATTTCTACACAGAAAATAAAATCAAGACGTGTTTTTCTCAGCAGTGCACACAAACAGCCACGTTCATGCACTGACTCTTCCCTCCTTTCTTTCTTTACTCTTTTACTTCACTTTATACAAACTCTTACAAACTACCGACCATTAAACTGTCAATCAAACTTCTAACTGGACCCAAAGAAACCTTTAGAAGTTTAGTTGACATGACAAAGGTCTTTGGAGATTGTACGAGTGTTCCTGTGACTGCTTGAAGCTCGTTTACAGACACCTTTAAAATAATCCCTATGGAGCAGTTCACTTTGTGCTTTCTTTGATTTTCTGACATCAAAAGTTTTATTCAAACTGTAAATGAGGCGACTGAGATGAGTTCACAGACCTGAGAGCAGCAGCAGGATCAGTCCACACCTCTTCATGACTGAGAGCTGAAAAACTGTGAAGACGTCCTCATGAATCTCATCTGCAGCTGCTCGTTCATTATTAATCATAACACTTAAAGCAGCATCATGCTCAGAACTTCATGCTCTTAACATTTAATCAAATCAGAATCAGGTTACGTTCATTGTCGAGTGTCTTCATTCGCCTTACAGACAGGTCTGAACACAGCAAACATGAGAACCACATTTTTTGAGGTTTATTGTGTTTGTTGTTTCTTTGACATCACCTGAAAGGCTTTTCTTTGATGAGATACACTGATGAAGCTTCCCCTTATTCAGACGGAGGTTCTTGGTCAGCCTGAGAGCGAGAATGACGGTAACCCTGAGTAAGAAGCACGAGACTTATCAACACTAAAACAAGCAGAAATTATTTAGTTAAATTATTATTTAGAAACAACAAAAACAGGACAGTTAAAAGTTTTAACTCCAGTAAATCGATGTTTCAGCACATCATTTTTTCTCTCCTTATGTTTTTGGATTTGGTCGTCTCTGCGTCAACACGACGTCTCTGTGGTGCATTTCAGAGGAGCTAACAGTGAAACTCAAACCTGTGAGTTCCTCCTCACCCAGGCTGCACGACATGTTTCAGTTACAATGAACTTATTGAAAAATCAAAGGAAGTGAAACACTGACCACAGAGACATTAAACCCACCACCTCAGTGTGTCAGCCAGTGTCTTCATCAGCACTGCTGACCACACGTTTAAAGAAGTCATTCAGTCGGCTCATTAAAACGTAAGGATGGCAGTTTGGGACAAAAACAGTCTGTGAGGGCTCCTGTTCCTGCTGGCAGGTAAGACTGACTGTGATGATGATGATCATTTGATTTGCTTCTCAAACTTTGGTTTGGAATAATTTTGGCCAAAAAGCTTCTGTTTTCCCATCAAACTGTTATTAATGAACAGATTTGATTGAGTTAAATGAGTTTTTTAATCTCTTGAATGTTTCAGATGGATCAAAAATTCTCTCTCAAGAAAATCTGAACAGTAAAGAAGTTTGAATGGTTGTGTCTGATGTTGATCTGATGACATTACCTTTGCATTCTGCATCAAAAAGTCAGAACTTTTCAAAGATCTTGTTGTTTGAACTGAAACTTTGTTTTAGTGCTTCACACCGCAGTCTGTATTTACTGACGATCCCTGGCTGCCCCAGTCTGCATGGCAAATATCCTTCGGCAAGATACTAACCCTAAGTTGCCTCTGATGCAGCCATCGGTGTATGAAAGCACTGACAAGCATAGAAAGCAGTGTTTGTGTGAATGGGTGAATGTGGCATGTTGTATAAAGCGCTATAGAAGAGTCAGTCCCTTTACCGTCCATCACTAAACTGAGTCACTGCGTTCTAATCGCTGTTTGCTCGTCTTTAGGTGCTGTGGGTCAAACTGTGATCTATCCTCTCTGGTCTACTTGTGCTGTCAGAGGATCCACTGCCACGCTCCCCTGCACCTTCACACTGACTTTCAATGAGAGTGAAGTTTCACGAGAGGCCATCAGAGTCCGCTGGTATCAGAGCCGGTGGTATCAACTCTGTCAGCTCACCAAACCATTTGGGTACGACAGTGATTCAAAAAACAACACACAACATAATTTTGCTAAATGCCCAAAGTAGCCAAGGGCATCTGGTGAGCTTTTTGCAGCATCAGCTACTACCAGATTTAAAGTGTGGGCACCACATGGGACCAAAAAAGCTCTTGAGTTTAGCTGAAGCAACCTTGCCTGAACACCTTTATTTTTTCCCTTCATGTTGGCCCCATTGTCATAGGACTGTCCTCTGCAGTCTTCAAAAGGAATGTTAAGCTCCTCTATCCGTTTTAGGATGAGAGTTGACAAATGATCTCCTGTTGATTCCTCTGCAACAATGACAGAGAGCTGTTCCTTATGACTCAGATCAGGTGTGCAATCTAAAATGATGGAGAAATACTTTGATATCTTCCACAATGCATTTTATTATTCTTGAACTGATGGTGTCAATCAGTTCATTTTGGATTGTTTTTCCCAGATAACGTATGTGACTGCCAGCTCCACTTTCTACTCTACTGACATGCTGCTTCATCACTGGATCAAATTTGGCCATAAGCTCCACTTCTTTCAGAAAATTGCCATTGTCTGGTTTATTTAATGTGTCTGTGGACCCCCTGAAAGCCATGTTTCTTTCAGCTAAGGACTGAATTATTGCCACCAAACGATGTAGAACTTCACGCCACCTTTTTCTCTCAGCCTCAGCAAGTGCCATCTCTTGTTTATCTATTGTGAGTCCTTTCGCAAAACGGACCTCCAAGTCCTTCCATGTTGCCATGTGAGCATTATGCTCCTGGCTATCCTCATGGACCTTGAGCAAGTGGCTTGCATTTTTCCAGTCCTTCAGACCTTCCCTACTCAGTTTGTAATCTCTCTTGGAAAACATTTTGCAGCAGAAGCAGTGCAAGCTATCCTCTTTTTTCGAATACATAAGCCAGGTTCTTCTCACCTTTTCCCCATTGATTAAGAGTCTGTTAAAATAATCATGCTGACACCTTCGCCCGTCTTTCTGTTTCGGGAATGTGAAGTCACTATCAATTACAAATGGACCTCTGTGAACTAACTCTGTTCGTACCTTTTCAGTTAAAGCAGAAGGCCAGTCAGCAGGGTCTATTGGTGCAGCAGGAAGACCGCTTGATGCTGCTGCATCATGGCTGGGTTGTGCTGCTGGTGCTGCTGATGCTGCATCACTGGTGGGTTGTGCTGCTGAAGTGGAGGCAGCAGCGGTAGATGTGGTAGATGGCCCAGGGGTGGGATTTAGAAACTTCAACAGTGCATCTGAAGAGAGGAGTATGTGACACCACTGAGTATTAAAGTCTAATAATAAAAACATATGATTCCAGGAATAAAATGAAATGATATAATATAAATGAAAAACCAAAGAGATATATGTATGATGTTAACTGATATGCAAATTAGATTAGATTCAATTTATTGTCATCATTACAGTGAAATGCTGAATAGCAGAATGCAAAGTAACAGTATAATATCATATGAGAATGTTATGTTATGATTATCTTTGACCGAATCACAGCAGTGCTCATATTAAAAAACAGCATTCCCTCTCATGTGATATTGCTTAATTAGCATTAATGATGTGCGCTTTAACAACTAGGCTTACAACTATAATATATACAGGGGTGGAAAAGTGACTATTACCTGCAGGGTAAACGTTAGCTAACCAGAAGGCAATAACAATGTAAACAAAAAACACCTGCTTAAAAGATGAATACAAATGAGGAATGGTGGGAAAGGTGGGAGTGCTGTAATTACCTAACGTTACATTATTATTTTCCATAACAATTTAGCCCCCTCCACAATATTAACTGACGTTAAAACAGTTAACTAGCTATTTATTGATTAGCAATTAGCGAATCATGTAACATTAGCTTAATGCTAAAAATTTAGGTTACTATCACATTCAAATAATTTCATGTAGGCTAACGTTACCTACCTCTGTCTTTTTCTCGTTTCTCCTCCTCTTCTTCTCTCTTTTTTCTTCCCTGGCCACCTGACAGTTTTGGCCGTTTTGACATCTTGTGTCCAAAAGGAACCATGATACGGGAAGGGAGGGGGCGCATTGTACGGGGAGGGGGGGCGTAATGTTGTAACAAATAATGTTTCTATTAACTAAGCTTTACTTTGCATTTTAATTAACGTGGGATTATTTTTTGTATTTAGAAATAATAGTACCAACTTTTTTTTTTTTTTTCAACATTTATGGCACTGGCGTGGCGCCCCCTGATGGACGGCGCCCTTAGCATTTGCCTATACGGCCTATGCCACGGGCCGGCCCTGCATTGAGGAGCCCTGTACAACACGTCTTCACATGGCTACCAGACACGCCCCCCGTCATTTTGTTATTATTCAATTCAGAACTGCCCAGACCAGACACAGTGACGTTTCACCAGAATCCCTTTGATCTCTGGTCTTCTTTATGACATCAGCACACTAAAACCTATAAATAGGGGAGAGGTTCTCACTCTTGGCAGTCTTTCAAAGAGAGTGGAAGAATTCACTAGGCAGGAAACTACTGGAAACTTGCGTTTCTGACACAGTTGACGGTATTTTTAAAAAATCTTTTAGTTGGTACAGAGATTTAGCATCAACTTCAATTTGAAATATGAGTCTGTCAAATCCTGTTGCATGCAACATGAGAGCCGAGAACGAAAAACTTAAACAGCAAATCAAAGAGCTGAAAAATGAGAATAAAACTCTCAAACAACAAAACTCTACCATACGTGACCTTAAAGTCGAGAACGCCGACCTTAAGGAGCAAAAAAGAGAGCTCATAAATGAGAACAAGATTCTCCAAAAAAACATTGAAGTTCTCTTCAAACGAAGTGGGTTCTCTAAAAACAAGAGGAAAAGAGACCTGCAACTAGAGAATGAAACAATTCACTTCAAAATTCAAGAGCTGGAATATTGGAACCAAATTCTAAAGGATTTAAACAGCTCCAAAACCAAAGAGATCCAGCAACAGAAAGAGGTGATGCAGGAAATGGAGGCAGAAATCAGAGAGTTGCAAAGCAGCAAGACAGGCTTGGTTATAAAAGTGGGAGACATGGAAAAGGACAACCAGTCTTTAAGAGAGGAAAATGATGTGACGGTAAAACGCATGTGTGAGCTGAAAAGGGACTTTGAAAAGGAAAAAGATGACATGCAACAGGAAATACAGGCTGTTAAAACTGAGCTCCATCAGGCAAACACAGCCTTTAAAGAGTTACAAGAGAGTGAAGAAAGAAAAAGGATCATGAATGAGGAAAACAAAACAACGGACAGTGAACAGCTCAGACAGACCCTGGAACTCCAATGCTTTGCACATGAAATTGACATATTGAGGCGGCATAACGAACTTCTTGAACAGGACCTCCAGGAGCTTTCCAAAAGGAGTGGTGATTCTCAAAAAGAACTGAAACCACACGATGAGGGTGCGAAAGGAGAATCACGGATCTTCAAAGCCACTGAGAAAGACTCCCAACATGATGTTAACGTGACCAACAGAGAAAAGGAGTTGTTGTGCCATGAATTTGAGGAAATGAAAAGAGAGCTTGAAGAGGTAAAGAAAAATCTGTATGATTCACAGGAAGAACATAACAATCTGATAAACAACTACGATGTCCAAGTTGACATACTCAAACAACAAAATAAGGCCTTAGAAAATAAGGTTAGTGACCTTACCAAAAAGATGTGGAATGGACGGGAAGCGATGAGACAAATGGAAAAGAACTTTCAAGAACAAAGGAAGCTACTCGAAAATCTCCGAGGAGAATTCGAGGAAATTTAGCACAACTACGACTTTGGCCCTCCCTATTAAAGCTGGTTAACGCAGGTTCAATAGGGCTATAACTTAGACAATGGAAGTTCATTTGATTTAATTGGCCCAAAATGAGTGACTGCACCCAGACACTCAGTAGCAAAAAAATTACAGAGATTCAAGAGAGAAAACTGTTTCTGCATAGACTCCTATAGTACTGCAAGTCGTGTCATCGCTTGGTGTCCTGCATAGAGTGCAGGTTTAAGGTATCTACGTATCTTTCAGAATTAGAAGCTATGCTGCGTCAGGGGTTATAACAGCTGTGCCCCCCCCCCAACCGGTCGAGGCAGATGGCCGCCCCTCACTGAGCCTGGTTCTGCCGAAAGTTTCTTCCTGTTAAAAGGGAGTTTTTCTTTCCCACCGTCACCAAGTCTAAGGAGCTTGGAGAAAAGCGCCTGGACTTCTTTAACTTAAAGAAGTCCAGGCGCTTTTCTTTCCAAGCTCCTTAGACTACTATGGCCTTGATGACTGATAACCTTCACAGACACTGTCATCAAGGGTTTGCTCACAGGGGATCATCTGATTGTTGGGGGGTTTTCTCTCTTATATTGTATGGTCTTTACCTTACAATATAAACAGCCGAGAAGCGGCTATTTTTGCGATCCGGTGCTTTAGAAATACATCTTAGCTGAACTGAACTCCATAACATCTGGACCGAAATGCCTACACACAACGGTAGGCATTTCAATCAAGAGCTCTGTCCAAAACGTTCAATGACAAGCATCAGCACCAGGATTGTTTTTTAGCTCACCAACAGTTTTTTATTGTAACTGCAACTTTGTAAGACTGGGTTGGGAGATGTTCTTGTGGTGAGCTTTTATTCACATAATTGGTTTCTTTAATAGTGAAATAAAATAAATTTGTATAACTGGAAACAGCGTTCTCATGTGTGATTATCACATTGTATTCTTTAAACCATGTAACAGAATATATAATATATATAATTTACTCATAGTCATATTAATGTCTAATGTGATTGAGTTTCCTCATCTCTACTTATGTGCTGATGTGTTCACTGAGGCCATTGTATGGTCCATTTTGGCTGCATTTCCATGTTTTAAACATGAAATTTGCTTATTTAAAGGGTGTCTCATGTATCTCTTATGCAGAAATATGTGTTGCCTAGCTGGACAAATGTAGCACAGGTCTACTATTATTGGCCTAATGTATTTTAACAATCATTTCAGCATCCAGATAATCTCTTTCATACTCCCTTAGATGAATTTAGCCTGGTTGTCATGAAATAGGCATTTGAAACAATAACTACCAGTATCTTCGAATGTGTGTGATTGCACTAATCCTACACATTCTTTGCAAGACAACTGGGTGCTTTTATGTAAAGAATGATCTGAGAACACTGAGGCTAATGAAGTAACAAGAGAAACATCGTAAGTAGTCTTTCAGTTTGCATGATCAATTTTGATTATTGTTCATTTTCATTTACCATGTCAACATGTTTTAGAGCAACGTTTTCTGATTTTGAGCTCTTTTAGGTGTAAGTCATCGTCAGTGATTACCCTAAGCCCAAAGCAACACCAAACATGGGCAACCAAAATGCATCATTTTGTTAGCATGTAATTGTTCTCCCAATTCTTAGAAATCAGGAAACAACAAAAATTACAATTTTAACTTACAGACATGAAACACTCCCCCACCCTGGAAAAAAGTCCATTTTGCCTTTTACAAAAATATAAGGTTAGTGTAATGTTAGATTTTGCATTAATACCTATGACTGAGACCTCAAAGGTAATTCCTCGACTGCTTCAGTAACAGCCTGGTTGATTTTAACAAGTTAAGTAAATTTGCGGTCAATTTAGACTCAATTCAAAATCTCCTACTTGGGACGAACACTAAATGTAAATAGCTGACTTTCTAAATAAACCTATCCATCTTTGCAAGGTCAATTTTTGCTTTCATTAAATTCCAAATGTTTAGCCATAATTAGCTTAGCTGTCCTACTCTTGTTACTGCTCTTTCCTACTGCTGTTACAATCAAATGAACATCTCTGCAAAGATAAATTAGCTGAGACCTTAGGTTGATGGTAGTTACTAGCAAACACAGAAACTTACATACACTATATAGTACAGTTCTATGATACATCACCAAATAGAACAATTTGTGGCAATGCAGACAAGCAGAGAAACAGTTTAATTCGTTTAATTTGTTCACTTGATCGGAGGTGTGTTTCCTGCAGATATACAACATCGGATCTCAATGATTTTAAATGAGTAAAAACCCTTGTGCGTTTAACCGGATTATTTATACCTTTAACATTCCAGCTTATAAAACGAAGAGCAGATGACTTTGCGAGCTTGCCATTCAGGTACCAAAATGCAGGTGCAGAAAAAATATGTCCCAACCTCTGGAACCCCCCCGCCCCAAAAGAAAGAGGGGGAGAGGAAAAAAAAAAGGGGGAAAAAATAAATAAATAAAACGAGCCTCAAAACCCCATGCTGATCTACTATTATCCCTGAGATCGCAACCCTCCAGGCTAGGATAGCACAGTGACTAAACGTACTGTTAACCGGTGATAGATGGACAAGCAGACTAACAATTCTAAGGAACAGTAGAAGTGGTTCTCTACAAGAACCGCTCAGTGTTTGTTTTGACTCTCCCTCTCAGGTCAATCTTTCAGAACAAACTTCAGTTATTACTTCCTTCGTTGTTCTCTTGCACCCATTCCTACTTCCTAATGTTGTAGAGTTTTAACCCTCAAAGTGTCTTGAGCTGACTGTTGCTGTGATCTGATGCTATAAAAATAAAGTGGAAAATAAAATGGACTTTTCACTGATAAATCATGGCCGAACACACTTGTAAAATATACTTTCAAACATTTCAACAATATTTTTTATTTTTTATTGAAAATTAAACTGTTCTTCTTGTTTCTGCTCAGGAAATCTTGTTAGCAGGTCAGCAGCAGAGAGCTGAAGATGTCTGGCAGCTCAGGTGAGTCACAGTGTTGCGCAGGTATAAAACACTCAGTGCAGTGCTTCTTCTTTTACATTTGTTTGCTAACTTATTTAACTAAAACTCTGATTTATAAACTCCTTTGTTGGAAATCCAGAGCTGCAGTGTTTCTCCCTGCAGGCTGGAGCTGTGTCTCCCCCTTCTGGCAGTGAGAGTAATTACACAAACACTGTCGGTGCTGAGGATGAGAAAAAGCCTCAGCAACGGTCACAGATGGCTTTCTCTGTCAGACCGTCATGCTTCCTCTGAACACCGAGTCTCTTTTTATCTGAATCATCACAAAGTTTTCTCTGTTTGCATCACTTGTCATGATTTGGAGTTTGAGCCTGTTTATCAGCACCGACCTGTCTGCTGCTGTCTTCTTCTTCTGTTGCAGCCTCCAGACGTCACTGAGGACCAACGAAGAAGAATGAGGCCAACGCCACTATCACCTGTAATATACCTGCTGCTGTCTCTTTTTATCGTAATCATCACAAACTGTTTTTCTTCACATTTGCTCTGTTCTCCTTGTTCTTTCAAAATAAATGAACACTCCTGCCACCATCAAAATAATAAAACTTAATTTAAAGGTTCTCCCCACAACCTTGTGTGTTCTGTAACTCCTCAGTAAGTCCGGTGAAAATGAGCCCTGTCTGCTCCTTTCTGATTCAAAACTCTCACTGTGCCTCTTTAGTAAATCCCAACTGTAGCTTTTTAACACTAAAAGTTGACTTTGCACCTGCTGCAAAGCGTTAGGAAATCTGGCCATATTCCAACTCGCATGAAGAAGTGAAATTTTCCATCCATCTGCAGTCTAAGCAGCAGGGAGAGCAGGGTGATCAGCCAAGCAAAGAGCCAGATCTCTCCAGCGTGTCCTGGCTCTGCCCTGGAGCCTCCTCCCTGTAGGACATCCCTAGAAGACGTCAGTTAAGCGACCAGGATGCCAGTGATAGAGACAAATGACAGAGCTCCTCCTGTCTCTAAGACAAAGACCAGCGACGCTCCAACCACAGCTCATTTCATCTCACCCCGTGGAGATTTGCTCCGTCACTGTCACAACTACTACAATGACCTCACCTGCAGTGATGGGTGAGTCCTTCTCCTCTTCCCCGGATTCGATTCGATGTTCTCTGTGGAAGGCGTGGCAGTGGGAGTGGCCACTACCTCCTCTCAAATCAAGTTACAGTTTGCTAGAATCATTTCAGGGCCAGCTAAAAGTCTTGCTTCATGTCCTGTCCAAACTCCTACTGAATTTTCCTCTCAGCCGCTGCCTGGGCCACACTGGTCCATGTTGAGGCTGCAGCTCATGCTTCCACCATGTGGAAGAGGCCTCTGCAAGACCCTCCCGGGACATATATGTTTAGAAACGCCAGGTCTGTCGGGTACCAAGCACCTGATTCAAGTCACCACCAAGTGCTGATCAGCTGAGCTTCTCTCTCTTCACCCGTGTGTCCAAGAAACTGCAGATCTGATGGTATGATGACAAAATCAACCACTGACCTGTAACTGAGAGTCCCGTTCAACACCATCACTCACTGAATCACACACGCTCTCTTTCTAAGGAGTGCTGGAACATCACATTTTCTCTCTGCACTCATGTTAAAGTCAACTTTAACACTTAACACCTGTTAATGTCGGTGTAAACCTGCCTCCACTGGTTTACACCGACCTCAGCAGGCATTTCCTGCTTCTAATCTCTGCTCTAAATCAGATTCCATAACAAAGTGGTTGAGTCGCAGTGTTGTGATTAAGTCTGCACTGTGTACCGTTTCAGCTGTCGTCACATGCAAAGTGCCCACTCAGAGAGAAGGTTATAACCTACATGTGGCTGACGCTTCCTGTTGGTGACCCATATTTGTCAGTAAACAGCTAACCACAGGAAGCTGCAGGCTGAATATTGCTCCATTACTTTATTACCTGCTGTCACAGAGCAGATATATTGACTGGACCCTTGATTAGCGATGCCCTGCTAGTATTGGCTTGGACCCTTTTTGCATTCAGAGCTCTCTTAGTCCTGAGATTCAGTAAGATGCTGGAAACGTTCCTCAGAGACGTTAGTCCATAAGGACAGATGGTGTCATGAAATCAATATCCTTAGTATCCTTATTTTCCTATTATATTGTTTTATGTACTGAAGGCTTGTAGAGCAAGGCCACTTTTGACTTTTGCTCAGGTATCAGACACCTGATCAGGTGACTGATCAGACACCAAAGTCTGGGAGCATTTCCCCACAAAAACGCTCTGCCAGTGTTTCAGGCTCACCCAAGGATTCCTCTGACATGTCAGAGATGAGGTCTGTATCAGCGTCATCTTCTGATGCTGAGAAAATTTCCAGTGACCTCGCCGTTCTCCTCATGATGAGAGTCATCAGAAAATCCAAACCTGAAACTCAGCACTTTTTTGCCAGGGCAGCATGTACTACAAAAGAACCTGACGCGATCCTCAAGCGTCTGAGAGATCTGATGCAGCCTGAACTCAGCAGCACAGAGTCCGTCACAAGTCTGATGAAGGACAAGAAAAAGTTCATCAAGAAAATGACCAAATGCCTCATCAAGGAGTTTGGCTCCCCAGACACTGTGTTAAAGGCTGCGATGGCAAAGGATGCGTCTTTTGATGAGGTTCTGACAAAGCATCTAAAAATGCGCCTCGGAGTCATCCCCGGTCCTCCCAAAAAGTCCAAAATTTCCAGGTTTTTTTCAGCGTTGGGAAAAACTCTGCGAAAACCCTTCAGGTGGTTCACTAAAGCCAGAGATGATTGAAATGACCATCCTGGCTTTTCCCCGCCGCCCTGCTTCTTTTAACATCTTGAAGCAGAATTTTAGCACCAAATCCAAATTCTAACAACTGTAGTTCACGCCATCTCGTCTCCTTTTTGATTTCCATCCCCCCCAACCGGTCGCAGCGGATGGCCGTCCCTTCTGAGCCCGGTTCCGTTGGAAGTTTCTTCCTGTTAAAAGGGAGTTTTTCTGCCCCACAGTCGCCTCGTGCTTGCTCAGAGGGGGATCGTTTGATTGTTGGGGTTCTCTGTAGTACTGTAGGGTTTTGACCTTACAGTACAAACAGGGAGGAGACTTTGTGATTTGGTGCTTGATTATGCAAAATATCTAATTTGGCATAAAATAAAAATTTAAAATAATTAAAAATACATTCCAACTTTGTTTGTGTTCTTCTTCTGTTGTCAAATATGTAGAAAGTGTTGCACGTGTGATTTTAGTCATTTAGCATCAACATGTAGCCAACATGTGTCTGTTTGTGATCCTGCTGCATCTGTTTTTGTCTGATTTGTATTGATAATAATAATAATAATAATAATGATAATAATAATAATAATAATAATGATAATAATAATAATGATAATACTTTTTATTTATAGGCGCCTTTCAGACCCTCAAGGTCACCTCACAGTAGCACGTAAACAACACCATAAAAAACATAAGAAAAATGTATATATAGCAAACATGGTAGATAAAATTTAGACATAAACAGTCATAAAAGTAAATATAAAAACTGAGCAGGTAAAAACGGCCTAAGACAGACCAGGTGTATGCAATTCTAAACAGATGGGTTTTGAGTAGTGATTTAAAAGTATTGAGACAGTGTGTGGAAGTATGCCCTAAGAGTGGGGCTTTCCCACACTGCGTTGGCGTTATTCGTTTTCAAGCTGATATCATTTGTACAGTTAGTTTTATGTCTACTGTTTTTCTGCACACAGTATACAGCAGTTCCTGCAAAATAAAATGGATGGAAGGAAATCCATTACAAGCTGTAAATCCGCCTGAATGAAGCTGTAGTTGGTGCATTTGGCCTCTGGGAGGCAGTGTTGCATTCAGCTTCTACTTTGGACCAAACGCTGATGCAGATTTGAGCTCAGGTTAAACTGACTGAGAATGCAAAAATACAGGTGGAGCCGACAGCAGACCCTTTAAGTGCTCGTCTGCTTCAGCTACACCCACCATGCACAAGCAGCTCACATGAACTGGGTGAAGGAGGCTGGACAATCGCATGAAGTGGGTTTTCAGAGGATCTCTGGACTGAGCTGAAGCAGTTTGGACCCTCTGAGTAAAAACACATAAAAGCTGGTTGACACGTTCTGAGTCTCGGCTCGTGTTCAGTCATCTTTTCTCTTTAATTCGCCTGTTAAAGCAGGAGAAATAGTTTTTCTGGTTTGGGATCAGGCAGACTTCTGCATCGGGGTCAGGAAACACAGGACAGACATGAGAGGCTTCTTTATTATTACAAAGATGGTTTCAGACTGCAGTTTGGTTGTTGTTACATTCAATAAAGTGTAAAAGTGTTCATGTTTGACATGAGATGGTCAAACTTGTGTAGACGCAGGGAGTTTCCAATAAGAAAGAAGCTCTAAAATAACAAGACAGGAAGAGTGTTAACACACACACGGCAATACAAAAAGAGAAGTAAGTGGATTATTCTGGACTGAGGTTAGATTGTCTTTGAGGAAGTTTAAAGTTAAAGAAAATGTGGAGATCATCAAACATCGTTTCCAAGCTAATGTCCATGACCCACATCAACTCATGGACTGAACATACACACACACACACAACCACTAGCACTTTATACAGCCTCTGTAGAAATTAGCCACATATCTCACTGATCTAAACTGCGCTACTGTAAACGCCGTGTAGACAATCATACTGTACAATACAATAATTATAATTCTATAAACGGTTTATAGAAGATCAACCATCTTCTATAAACCACATGCAAGTTATAACCAGCTGTTTATAACTTGCATAGTTCATATTGATATCCTGTTCATAGCCTGTATACTCACTACAGCCTGCACATACTTAGAGCTTATTCATGACATACCTTCATACCATGAACATTGTAACAGACCCATTTCTGTAATACATCTATATTGTGGCTAAAGCACTTTCTGGATGGATGCAAACTGCGTTTCATTGCCTTGTACTTGTGACGTGTGCAATGACAATAAAGTTGAATTCTATTCTATTCTCGTGGTGCAATGTGAAGGTTTGGCCAGCAGATGGCGCCATGGTCTTAAACTCCTTAGAGTGTTACTGTGGAGGTGAAGGGCTGGACTTTTAAATGGTCAGTCACACATTTTCAGGAAGAACGATGAAGTCCTGAAGGAAAACTCGATCATTACCACTCAGACCTTTTCTACTGTTAGCATCTCTGAATAACAAAAATGTTATTGTCCAACAAAACGAGCATTTTTCTAAAGATAAAAAAGAGTCAAATCAACCTGTGAACATCAGCCATTAAAAATCAGCTGATCAGTCACTTCCTGGTGGGCAGACTAAACCGACCCAGAGTCACAGCTCCCAACTTTGGAACAGCTTTCCTCAGCCCATCATTTACTTTATCTCATTCTCACGAAAGCCCCTCCCACGGTAAAAGAGAAAATAACAAACAATACAATTATTCAAAACACATGATCATCATGAAAAGGAAAAATAAAGACATGCATCTGTAAACACATCAGCCACGTCCATGTCAGGGCAGCGACTGCTGACAACTCATTTTATAGATGAGCTTTAATCTGTTTCCTGTTGTTTTTGGCTTTTGTTCCTCTAATGTGTGTGTGCGCGTGTGTGTGTGTGTGTGTGTGTGTGTGTGTGTGTGTGTGTGTGCGCGTGTGTGTGTGTGCGTGCGTGTGTGTGTGTGTGTGCGTGTGTGCGTGTGTGTGTGGGGTCTGATCTGAGCTTAGGATAAAGAAGGATGATTTCCAACTGTCAGTCATGCAAAGCTACGCTGTTACAGTCCAGCAGTCAGAGTACAGAGATGGAAATAAGTTGAATTACACAGCAGATCATCTGAGGAACATCAGCCAATAACGTTCAGACTAAACCGCCACAGTCTTCCTTCTCACTGTAAGCGGCTGTCTCCTCCTCTCTGTGGAAAACCTTCCCATCAGGCTGCGTCCTCCACCTCAGCTTCACCTCCTCAGTGACTCCTTGCTCCACCAGCTTCTCCCTCACCTGAAACACAGTTTTCACACATTAACAGAAGCTCCTCATTAATCAGCCGTTGTTTCTGTAGTGAGCAGAAAACGTTGTTGGTGCTGTTTCTGGGGGAAATGAACTAAATGAACTGGCTGGGGATGAAACTGAAGTCTGGAATTAGGCCTCATTGCCTGTCATTGGTTCACGTCGTCTCCTCACAGTAATCTGAAATTAAGTGACTTCTTCAAGTTACCAGTTAAAAAGGTTAAATAATACAAATGGATGGGATTGCATTAAACGAGCCCCGTATCTCTGCAGCTGTGTGCTGTCACGTGTCCCTGAACCTGCACAGACTCACTGCTCTCTATCATTTCACAGTAGTTATAGCGGTCTGTTCCTTGTATCGGGGCCCGTGTGACCTCTGACCTGCTGCAGGATGGATTCTTGCACTGTGGGGTCGTTCAGGTCTGCAGATCCCGCCCTCAGCTGAACCTTCACTGACCTCGAGGCTGAAGGTTTGACATCTGCAGAGAAAGAAAAGGGCCATTCAATTCAATTCAATTTTATTTATACATCACTAAATCACAACAACAGTCGCCTCAAGGCGCTTTATACTGTGCGGTAGACCCTATAGTAATACATATAGAGAAAAAACCAAGCAATCAAATGACCCCCTATGAATAAGCACTTTGGCGACAGTCAGAAGGAAAAACTTTTTCCCTTTTAACAGGAAGAAACCTCCAGCAGAACTCAGAGCTCAGGGAGGGGCGCAAATGGAAGAACGCAGTCTTACATATTTGTTTAATATGTGCATTGAAGGACATGTCCTGGTCAAAAATGACTCCAAGGTTCCTCACAGTGTTACTGGAGGCCAAGGTAATGCCATCCAGAGTAAGAATCTGCTTAGATACCATATTTCTAAGCTTTTCAGGGCCGAGTACAATAACCTCAGTTTGATCTGAATTAAGAAGCAGAAAGTTAGCGGCCATCCAGGTCTTTATGTCTTTAAGACATTCCTGCAGTGTAACTCATTGGTGTGTGTTATCTGGCTTCATGCACAGATAGAGCTGGGTGTCATCTGCATAGCAGTGTAAATGTATGCTATGTCTTCTAATGATGCTGCCTAAGGGAAGCATGTATAATGTAAAAGTGCTATATAAATAAAATTGATTTGATACTTTACTTAGGCAATCAAATTAAGATAGATTTTATGTTGTTGGTTTTAAAGAACTGGATGGATATTTTAATGTATTTTTTATTTCTATTTTTCAAGAGTTGGAGAAGTGCCCTTTTTTCATAACTTGGCCTACCCTTTTTAGTTTTGTTAATATTGGCAATAGTGAGAAGTACTATGGTTGGATTCAAATGTATTTAACATAGGGCATCTAATTAAGGTAAATGTCATGTTTTTAGTTGGTAGAATCTGATGAGCAATATTTTATTTTATTATTTTTTATTTTGTTTTTCAGTTTTCCTCCTGAGTGATTGCCACCTTAACGTGGTCAGGGGGTTTGTGTGCCTCAGTGACACTAAGATCTAGACCTGCAGAAGCTGAGCCTTCAGGGGGGACACCCAAGTTGGTCAGGTTTTAGGGTAGAGGTTTGACAAAGTGCAATCCAATTACATGACAAAAACAGTTATTCAGAGCACCCCACATTCGCCTCAGCTGCCACCATGTGCCCCCTTTACATTTCTGTCTGCCCCCTCATATATGCCTGTCTAGAACCAGCCCAGCACACCACCCCCTCGGCCTGTGCTTCGAGATTTCTGGTAGTTAGAATGACTCGGGGGTGTTGATTCATTTAAACTAACATAATCATCCTGCTGCAACCAGGTTTCTGTAAGGCAGAGTAAATCGATTTGTTGATCAATTATTAAGTCATGTACTAACAGAGACTTGGAGGAGAGAGACCTAATCTTTAATAATCCACATTTCACTGTTTTACTCTTTGGTTCAGATGTGGATACTGTATTGTTCTTTCTTTGTGATTGTTTATGTTTAAGTTGTTTGTTTCTGGTTTTAGTTTGTTTTTTGTCTGTTTGGGAGCTGACACAGTCTCTATGGAGATGGGTTTTTGGGGGGGTAGCAGGAGCAGAGAAGCTGCAGAGAGGCGTGTAAGACTGCAACTCTGCTTCCTGGTCCCAACTCTGGATAGTCATATTTTGGGGGGTTTAATAAATTTGTCCATATTTCTAGAAATGAGAGCTGCTCCATCCAAAGTGGGATGGATGCCGTCTCTCCTAACAAGACCAGGTTTCCTCCAGAAGGTTTGCCAATTATCTATGAAGCCCACATCGTTTCTGGGACACCACTCAGACAGCCAGCAATTTAAGGAGAACATGCGGCTAAACATGTCACTCCTGGTCTGATTGGGGAGGGGGCCAGAGAAAACTACAGAGTCCCACATTGTTTTGGCAAAGTTGCACACCGATTCAATATTGATTTTAGTGACCTCTGATTGGCGTAACCGGGTGTCATTACTGCCGACGTGAATTATGATTTTACTGAATTTACGTTTACCCTTAGCCAGCAGTTTTAAATTTCCTTCAATGTCGCCTGCTCTGGCCCCTGCCGGTGTCTCTAGCTTCACATGTCTGAGAACAGAATCACCAATTACCAGAGTTTGACCCCCGGCGGGTGTGTCGCCGAGTGGGGAAAAACGGTTAGACACATGAACGGGTTGGTGGTGTACCTGGGGCTTCTGTTTAGGACTATGCTTCCTCCTCACCGTCACCCAGCCGCCCTCTTTCCCCAGCTGCTTGGGGTCTGCCGGGGAACAGCTAGCGGGGCCTACGCTATCTTCGGCTGCACCAGCTACAGGGGCCTGGCTAGCTATGGGTGAATGAAGGGTGCGAAGCCGAGTCTCCAATTCAGTAATCCTGGCCTCCAGAGCTGCAAATATGCTACATTTGTTACAGATATCATTACTGCTAAAGGAGTAACTAAACATCTGACACAATGAGCAAGAAAGTGCAGGAGGGACAGGTGAAGTAGCCATGGTGCACGTGAAGATTATACTATGAAAACAGAAGTTATCTAAAGGTTTTTAATTAAATTGCTACGCAGATAAGCTACTCAACTACTACTTCCTGTTCCTGTGTTGAAACAGGAACAGGAAGTGATACTCTACCGCAGACAGAGCAAACACTAAATGACAGCGCCACCCAAAGCATCGGCAGTGCTGTGCCAAGAGTGTCCGGATGAGCCCAGGAGGACCAGACTGTGCAGAAACACAGAGGACAGACTCACCTCTGGAGCAGAGGAAGGGGCGTTGGTCATCACAGTTATGACTGTTGAAGGAGCCTGTTGATCCGACTATTGTGGCACAGTTTACGCTGTCATCAGGCTGCCCGGGCCCCCACGGCAGGTTGGAGGCTGTGCTCGAGTTTGACCACGTCCAGTATTTTCTGTACAGTCCAATCCAGGCACCAGCAGTATCTGACAACATAGAAGCGACCTGGCTGTTGTCCTGCGTGTTGGTGATGGTGCTCAGGTCTGTGTACGTCTGTCTGCAGTAAGACTGAGCATCAGACCAGGTCATTGAGTTCTTCACCAGGATGTGTTTGTTAGTCGCAGCTGAAACAAAAGATCAGACGGATTCAAACCTGCAGCTAAAATGTTCAGTTTGTCAAACCCTGGTACCAAAGTCTGAAACACTCACCGTCATAGCAGACAAAGTCATAAGTAGCTGAGCACGGTCTTGTGGACCATGATCCATCACTAGATATTGTAACACACTCATCAGTCCCTGGCTGTCCCGGTGACCACATGTTAAACCATGATGACTGAACTGGACCGAGGCGAGACCATTTCCAGCCGCTCTTGGAGAGTCCAATCCACGCCTCGGTGCTCCCCGCCCTTTTCTGGGCTTCCTGGATGAGAGCTGAGCTGTTAACGATGGCGAGGTCAATGTACTCATCTCTGCAGTATTGCTGAGCATCGTTCCAGGACTTCTGCAGGTCAACCAGGTGGAGCTGTCTGACTAACTGATCAGACTGAAGATGGCAGACCATCACGTAACCTGAGAGGACACGAGTCAGTCAGCGCGGTCACAGACTCACCTCAGCTCGACTATTTTAGTCATCAGGAGAATAAATTCTTTACATGCTACCACAACGCAAACTTTTTGTTGACATCTTTAAAGACGTGAATATATGTTAATATATGTGTCCTTCAAAGGATGTGTAACTCGTGTACTGGTTAAAAGCTGTTTTACGGTGCCTGTGGACACCTACACACTGGTTTCCTGCTCCAGGGCGAAACTCTCACATCAGCTTAAAAAGCTGCTTTAACAGTGCTAAGTTTGTTTTTCACTCTGGCCTTATTGCACATGTATTTGGACGATTTTTCCTCTTCAGTGTGCACAATGAAGGAAAACGACGTGTTAGTGGTCGAGGCTCAAAGCTGAACAACACGTGCACTAGGGCTGGGCCATATTATACCGTTCACGGTAATACCGGTACAATGTTAGGCAACAATAAGAAAATGAAATATCATGATAAATATTTTTGGTCATATCGCCCTGCTCTAACGTGCACACGGACGTGGTAAAAGCAGTCAGGATCTTTTTCAGCGAGCTGACGGGTTTGCAGCGTTTCAGGCTTTCAGTCAGATTTCTACACAGAAAATAAAATCAAGACGTGTTTTTCTCAGCAGTGCACACAAACAGCCACGTTCATGCACTGACTCTTCCCTCCTTTCTTTCTTTACTCTTTTACTTCACTTTATACAAACTCTTACAAACTACCGACCATTAGACTGTCAATCAAACTTCTAACTGGACCCAAAGAAACCTTTAGAAGTTTAGTTGACATGACAAAGGTCTTTGGAGATTGTACGAGTGTTCCTGTGACTGCTTGAAGCTCGTTTACAGACACCTTTAAAATAATCCCTATGGAGCAGTTCACTTTGTGCTTTCTTTGATTTTCTGACATCAAAAGTTTTATTCAAACTGTAAATGAGGCGACTGAGATGAGTTCACAGACCTGAGAGCAGCAGCAGGATCAGTCCACACCTCTTCATGACTGAGAGCTGAAAAACTGTGAAGACGTCCTCATGAATCTCATCTGCAGCTGCTCGTTCATTATTAATCATAACACTTAAAGCAGCATCATGCTCAGAACTTCATGCTCTTAACATTTAATCAAATCAGAATCAGGTTACGTTCATTGTCGAGTGTCTTCATTCGCCTTACAGACAGGTCTGAACACAGCAAACATGAGAACCACATTTTTTGAGGTTTATTGTGTTTGTTGTTTCTTTGACATCACCTGAAAGGCTTTTCTTTGATGAGATACACTGATGAAGCTTCCCCTTATTCAGACGGAGGTTCTTGGTCAGCCTGAGAGCGAGAATGACGGTAACCCTGAGTAAGAAGCACGAGACTTATCAACACTAAAACAAGCAGAAATTATTTAGTTAAATTATTATTTAGAAACAACAAAAACAGGACAGTTAAAAGTTTTAACTCCAGTAAATCGATGTTTCAGCACATCATTTTTTCTCTCCTTATGTTTTTGGATTTGGTCGTCTCTGCGTCAACACGACGTCTCTGTGGTGCATTTCAGAGGAGCTAACAGTGAAACTCAAACCTGTGAGTTCCTCCTCACCCAGGCTGCACGACATGTTTCAGTTACAATGAACTTATTGAAAAATCAAAGGAAGTGAAACACTGACCACAGAGACATTAAACCCACCACCTCAGTGTGTCAGCCAGTGTCTTCATCAGCACTGCTGACCACACGTTTAAAGAAGTCATTCAGTCGGCTCATTAAAACGTAAGGATGGCAGTTTGGGACAAAAACAGTCTGTGAGGGCTCCTGTTCCTGCTGGCAGGTAAGACTGACTGTGATGATGATGATCATTTGATTTGCTTCTCAAACTTTGGTTTGGAATAATTTTGGCCAAAAAGCTTCTGTTTTCCCATCAAACTGTTATTAATGAACAGATTTGATTGAGTTAAATGAGTTTTTTAATCTCTTGAATGTTTCAGATGGATCAAAAATTCTCTCTCAAGAAAATCTGAACAGTAAAGAAGTTTGAATGGTTGTGTCTGATGTTGATCTGATGACATTACCTTTGCATTCTGCATCAAAAAGTCTGAACTTTTCAAAGATCTTGTTGTTTGAACTGAAACTTTGTTTTAGTGCTTCACACCGCAGTCTGTATTTACTGACGATCCCTGGCTGCCCCAGTCTGCATGGCAAATATCCTTCGGCAAGATACTAACCCTAAGTTGCCTCTGATGCAGCCATCGGTGTATGAAAGCACTGACAAGCATAGAAAGCAGTGTTTGTGTGAATGGGTGAATGTGGCATGTTGTATAAAGCGCTATAGAAGAGTCAGTCCCTTTACCGTCCATCACTAAACTGAGTCACTGCGTTCTAATCGCTGTTTGCTCGTCTTTAGGTGCTGTGGGTCAAACTGTGATCTATCCTCTCTGGTCTACTTGTGCTGTCAGAGGATCCACTGCCACGCTCCCCTGCACCTTCACACTGACTTTCAATGAGAGTGAAGTTTCACGAGAGGCCATCAGAGTCCGCTGGTATCAGAGCCGGTGGTATCAACTCTGTCAGCTCACCAAACCATTTGGGTACGACAGTGATTCAAAAAACAACACACAACATAATTTTGCTAAATGCCCAAAGTAGCCAAGGGCATCTGGTGAGCTTTTTGCAGCATCAGCTACTACCAGATTTAAAGTGTGGGCACCACATGGGACCAAAAAAGCTCTTGAGTTTAGCTGAAGCAACCTTGCCTGAACACCTTTATTTTTTCCCTTCATGTTGGCCCCATTGTCATAGGACTGTCCTCTGCAGTCTTCAAAAGGAATGTTAAGCTCCTCTATCCGTTTTAGGATGAGAGTTGACAAATGATCTCCTGTTGATTCCTCTGCAACAATGACAGAGAGCTGTTCCTTATGACTCAGATCAGGTGTGCAATCTAAAATGATGGAGAAATACTTTGATATCTTCCACAATGCATTTTATTATTCTTGAACTGATGGTGTCAATCAGTTCATTTTGGATTGTTTTTCCCAGATAACGTATGTGACTGCCAGCTCCACTTTCTACTCTACTGACATGCTGCTTCATCACTGGATCAAATTTGGCCATAAGCTCCACTTCTTTCAGAAAATTGCCATTGTCTGGTTTATTTAATGTGTCTGTGGACCCCCTGAAAGCCATGTTTCTTTCAGCTAAGGACTGAATTATTGCCACCAAACGATGTAGAACTTCACGCCACCTTTTTCTCTCAGCCTCAGCAAGTGCCATCTCTTGTTTATCTATTGTGAGTCCTTTCGCAAAACGGACCTCCAAGTCCTTCCATGTTGCCATGTGAGCATTATGCTCCTGGCTATCCTCATGGACCTTGAGCAAGTGGCTTGCATTTTTCCAGTCCTTCAGACCTTCCCTACTCAGTTTGTAATCTCTCTTGGAAAACATTTTGCAGCAGAAGCAGTGCAAGCTATCCTCTTTTTTCGAATACATAAGCCAGGTTCTTCTCACCTTTTCCCCATTGATTAAGAGTCTGTTAAAATAATCATGCTGACACCTTCGCCCGTCTTTCTGTTTCGGGAATGTGAAGTCACTATCAATTACAAATGGACCTCTGTGAACTAACTCTGTTCGTACCTTTTCAGTTAAAGCAGAAGGCCAGTCAGCAGGGTCTATTGGTGCAGCAGGAAGACCGCTTGATGCTGCTGCATCATGGCTGGGTTGTGCTGCTGGTGCTGCTGATGCTGCATCACTGGTGGGTTGTGCTGCTGAAGTGGAGGCAGCAGCGGTAGATGTGGTAGATGGCCCAGGGGTGGGATTTAGAAACTTCAACAGTGCATCTGAAGAGAGGAGTATGTGACACCACTGAGTATTAAAGTCTAATAATAAAAACATATGATTCCAGGAATAAAATGAAATGATATAATATAAATGAAAAACCAAAGAGATATATGTATGATGTTAACTGATATGCAAATTAGATTAGATTCAATTTATTGTCATCATTACAGTGAAATGCTGAATAGCAGAATGCAAAGTAACAGTATAATATCATATGAGAATGTTATGTTATGATTATCTTTGACCGAATCACAGCAGTGCTCATATTAAAAAACAGCATTCCCTCTCATGTGATATTGCTTAATTAGCATTAATGATGTGCGCTTTAACAACTAGGCTTACAACTATAATATATACAGGGGTGGAAAAGTGACTATTACCTGCAGGGTAAACGTTAGCTAACCAGAAGGCAATAACAATGTAAACAAAAAACACCTGCTTAAAAGATGAATACAAATGAGGAATGGTGGGAAAGGTGGGAGTACTGTAATTACCTAACGTTACATTATTATTTTCCATAACAATTTAGCCCCCTCCACAATATTAACTGACGTTAAAACAGTTAACTAGCTATTTATTGATTAGCAATTAGCGAATCATGTAACATTAGCTTAATGCTAAAAATGTAGGTTACTATCACATTCAAATAATTTCATGTAGGCTAACGTTACCTACCTCTGTCTTTTTCTCGTTTCTCCTCCTCTTCTTCTCTCTTTTTTCTTCCCTGGCCACCTGACAGTTTTGGCCGTTTTGACATCTTGTGTCCAAAAGGAACCATGATACGGGAAGGGAGGGGGCGCATTGTACGGGGAGGGGGGCGTAATGTTGTAACAAATAATGTTTCTATTAACTAAGCTTTACTTTGCATTTTAATTAACGTGGGATTATTTTTTGTATTTAGAAATAATAGTACCAACTTTTTTTTTTTTTCAACATTTATGGCACTGGCGTGGCGCCCCCTGATGGACGGCGCCCTTAGCATTTGCCTATACGGCCTATGCCACGGGCCGGCCCTGCATTGAGGAGCCCTGTACAACACGTCTTCACATGGCTACCAGACACGCCCCCCGTCATTTTGTTATTATTCAATTCAGAACTGCCCAGACCAGACACAGTGACGTTTCACCAGAATCCCTTTGATCTCTGGTCTTCTTTATGACATCAGCACACTAAAACCTATAAATAGGGGAGAGGTTCTCACTCTTGGCAGTCTTTCAAAGAGAGTGGAAGAATTCACTAGGCAGGAAACTACTGGAAACTTGCGTTTCTGACACAGTTGACGGTATTTTTAAAAAATCTTTTAGTTGGTACAGAGATTTAGCATCAACTTCAATTTGAAATATGAGTCTGTCAAATCCTGTTGCATGCAACATGAGAGCCGAGAACGAAAAACTTAAACAGCAAATCAAAGAGCTGAAAAATGAGAATAAAACTCTCAAACAACAAAACTCTACCATACGTGACCTTAAAGTCGAGAACGCCGACCTTAAGGAGCAAAAAAGAGAGCTCATAAATGAGAACAAGATTCTCCAAAAAAACATTGAAGTTCTCTTCAAACGAAGTGGGTTCTCTAAAAACAAGAGGAAAAGAGACCTGCAACTAGAGAATGAAACAATTCACTTCAAAATTCAAGAGCTGGAATATTGGAACCAAATTCTGAAGGATTTAAACAGCTCCAAAACCAAAGAGATCCAGCAACAGAAAGAGGTGATGCAGGAAATGGAGGCAGAAATCAGAGAGTTGCAAAGCAGCAAGACAGGCTTGGTTATAAAAGTGGGAGACATGGAAAAGGACAACCAGTCTTTAAGAGAGGAAAATGATGTGACGGTAAAACGCATGTGTGAGCTGAAAAGGGACTTTGAAAAGGAAAAAGATGACATGCAACAGGAAATACAGGCTGTTAAAACTGAGCTCCATCAGGCAAACACAGCCTTTAAAGAGTTACAAGAGAGTGAAGAAAGAAAAAGGATCATGAATGAGGAAAACAAAACAACGGACAGTGAACAGCTCAGACAGACCCTGGAACTCCAATGCTTTGCACATGAAATTGACATATTGAGGCGGCATAACGAACTTCTTGAACAGGACCTCCAGGAGCTTTCCAAAAGGAGTGGTGATTCTCAAAAAGAACTGAAACCACACGATGAGGGTGCGAAAGGAGAATCACGGATCTTCAAAGCCACTGAGAAAGACTCCCAACATGATGTTAACGTGACCAACAGAGAAAAGGAGTTGTTGTGCCATGAATTTGAGGAAATGAAAAGAGAGCTTGAAGAGGTCAAGAAAAATCTGTATGATTCACAGGAAGAACATAACAATCTGATAAACAACTACGATGTCCAAGTTGACATACTCAAACAACAAAATAAGGCCTTAGAAAATAAGGTTAGTGACCTTACCAAAAAGATGTGGAATGGACGGGAAGCGATGAGACAAATGGAAAAGAACTTTCAAGAACAAAGGAAGCTACTCGAAAATCTCCGAGGAGAATTCGAGGAAATTTAGCACAACTACGACTTTGGCCCTCCCTATTAAAGCTGGTTAACGCAGGTTCAATAGGGCTATAACTTAGACAATGGAAGTTCATTTGATTTAATTGGCCCAAAATGAGTGACTGCACCCAGACACTCAGTAGCAAAAAAATTACAGAGATTCAAGAGAGAAAACTGTTTCTGCATAGACTCCTATAGTACTGCAAGTCGTGTCATCGCTTGGTGTCCTGCATAGAGTGCAGGTTTAAGGTATCTACGTATCTTTCAGAATTAGAAGCTATGCTGCGTCAGGGGTTATAACAGCTGTGCCCCCCCCCCAACCGGTCGAGGCAGATGGCCGCCCCTCACTGAGCCTGGTTCTGCCGAAAGTTTCTTCCTGTTAAAAGGGAGTTTTTCTTTCCCACCGTCACCAAGTCTAAGGAGCTTGGAGAAAAGCGCCTGGACTTCTTTAACTTAAAGAAGTCCAGGCGCTTTTCTTTCCAAGCTCCTTAGACTACTATGGCCTTGATGACTGATAACCTTCACAGACACTGTCATCAAGGGTTTGCTCACAGGGGATCATCTGATTGTTGGGGGGTTTTCTCTCTTATATTGTATGGTCTTTACCTTACAATATAAACAGCCGAGAAGCGGCTATTTTTGCGATCCGGTGCTTTAGAAATACATCTTAGCTGAACTGAACTCCATAACATCTGGACCGAAATGCCTACACACAACGGTAGGCATTTCAATCAAGAGCTCTGTCCAAAACGTTCAATGACAAGCATCAGCACCAGGATTGTTTTTTAGCTCACCAACAGTTTTTTATTGTAACTGCAACTTTGTAAGACTGGGTTGGGAGATGTTCTTGTGGTGAGCTTTTATTCACATAATTGGTTTCTTTAATAGTGAAATAAAATAAATTTGTATAACTGGAAACAGCGTTCTCATGTGTGATTATCACATTGTATTCTTTAAACCATGTAACAGAATATATAATATATATAATTTACTCATAGTCATATTAATGTCTAATGTGATTGAGTTTCCTCATCTCTACTTATGTGCTGATGTGTTCACTGAGGCCATTGTATGGTCCATTTTGGCTGCATTTCCATGTTTTAAACATGAAATTTGCTTATTTAAAGGGTGTCTCATGTATCTCTTATGCAGAAATATGTGTTGCCTAGCTGGACAAATGTAGCACAGGTCTACTATTATTGGCCTAATGTATTTTAACAATCATTTCAGCATCCAGATAATCTCTTTCATACTCCCTTAGATGAATTTAGCCTGGTTGTCATGAAATAGGCATTTGAAACAATAACTACCAGTATCTTCGAATGTGTGTGATTGCACTAATCCTACACATTCTTTGCAAGACAACTGGGTGCTTTTATGTAAAGAATGATCTGAGAACACTGAGGCTAATGAAGTAACAAGAGAAACATAGTAAGTAGTCTTTCAGTTTGCATGATCAATTTTGATTATTGTTCATTTTCATTTACCATGTCAACATGTTTTAGAGCAACGTTTTCTGATTTTGAGCTCTTTTAGGTGTAAGTCATCGTCAGTGATCACCCTAAGCCCAAAGCAACACCAAACATGGGCAACCAAAATGCATCATTTTGTTAGCATGTAATTGTTCTCCCAATTCTTAGAAATCAGGAAACAACAAAAATAACAATTTTAACTTACAGACATGAAACACTCCCCCACCCTGGAAAAAAGTCCATTTTGCCTTTTACAAAAATATAAGGTTAGTGTAATGTTAGATTTTGCATTAATACCTATGACTGAGACCTCAAAGGTAATTCCTCGACTGCTTCAGTAACAGCCTGGTTGATTTTAACAAGTTAAGTAAATTTGCGGTCAATTTAGACTCAATTCAAAATCTCCTACTTGGGACGAACACTAAATGTAAATAGCTGACTTTCTAAATAAACCTATCCATCTTTGCAAGGTCAATTTTTGCTTTCATTAAATTCCAAATGTTTAGCCATAATTAGCTTAGCTGTCCTACTCTTGTTACTGCTCTTTCCTACTGCTGTTACAATCAAATGAACATCTCTGCAAAGATAAATTAGCTGAGACCTTAGGTTGATGGTAGTTACTAGCAAACACAGAAACTTACATACACTATATAGTACAGTTCTATGATACATCACCAAATAGAACAATTTGTGGCAATGCAGACAAGCAGAGAAACAGTTTAATTCGTTTAATTTGTTCACTTGATCGGAGGTGTGTTTCCTGCAGATATACAACATCGGATCTCAATGATTTTAAATGAGTAAAAACTCTTGTGCGTTTAACCGGATTATTTATACCTTTAACATTCCAGCTTATAAAACGAAGAGCAGATGACTTTGCGAGCTTGCCATTCAGGTACCAAAATGCAGGTGCAGGAAAAATATGTCCCAACCTCTGGAATAATAAATCTTTCGTGCTTGAATCGATACGGTCCAATATCGTCTTTTCAGAGCTAGCAATAGCTCTCATAATCTCACTCATGTCATGGGGTGGTGCCTCCGGTCTGTCCTCAGCATGGTCCTGTCAGGATCTGACGGCGCCCTGACCGGTCGACCTGCCAGTGTGTGTGTATATCTGTGTGCGTGTGTATGTGTCTCTCCTATCGCCCTGTCTTCCCCTCCGGCTCCGCTGTGATGTGTTAGGAGGTAACCTAGCAACAGGCTACCTCCGACCCGGAAGTGCTGTCGCCCGGAGCTGCCGCACCTGCAGTCAATCCACCAGCTGCTGCCAATCAACTAGTAGCAGGGCTACTTAATGGTGTGGCTGAGCGACAGACAGCGCTGGAGTATTGCACTAAGCCTGGTAGTGTTTTTGAGTCGCTAACGTTATTGAAGTGCTGTCTGATAGTGATGGGCAGATGAAGCCCCATGAAGCACTGAAGCTTTTCATCCAATTGGTTCACCCCAACGCAAAGCTTCTTGAAACTTCATTTGCTCTAGCAGGACACCTACTGGACGTAAAAATAATAGCTGGCATGAATTTGAAGAGTGTGGCATTTTGCACACAGCCTGTAAATGTCAACAACAAAAGGAGTGTGTAAAACATGTATATTGTAGTGATGGCAGTATACTGTGTATATTTATAGTGGCAGTATGGGAAATGATTATTTGGAAATGCTTGAAATGGAAATGATCATTTACTGTGAGGTGAGGTGTGGTTGGGGTGTGGACAGTAGTTGTGCTTTTGTAACGTTGAGGTATGGACAGCTACACACTGAGGCTTTGAGCCTCAGTCCTGCCTGTTCACATTTTATTCTGTAAAACCTAAATTTTCACTGCTTTTACGTCCTTTTTAGTGGGGAGAACATAGCTAGGATTTAATGATTTAACAAATCTTTTGAATCCTTTGTCCTCCACAATGCTAAATGGCTGGGAGTCCTCAATCACCATGCTGACCAGGTCTTCATCTATTTGAGATTGTTCTCCTGAGGAAAGACAATAAAGACAAAGCACAAATATAAATATCACACACGTAACTTATAACAGTTGTATAATATTGTTATATCATTTAGTAACATTACTGCATGCTATATTATCATTGCATTTGATGGCTCACCTGGTCTTGCTCCACAATCGGTGTTCCTCTTATTCTCATGCAAAGCTCTGTAGTGCCTAAGCATGGATGTTGTTGTTATATCCCAGCTCCCTGGCACATAGCAAACACTTCACCTTGTACAAAAGTCAAGACAGCTCAACATAAATTGTATTGCACCATCAGTATCATTAAAATACATCTTCTGTAGAAATTTACATACCTTGTTGGGAGGAATAAAATCAAAATGTTCCCACACAGGGGAGGACATCCTCCTCTTCTTAGCTGGCTCCATTCTCTCCTGACTTTCTCTCCTCACTCTCATAAACCTCCAAACGGTCTCCAAACTCTCTCTAACCGCAACTCTCCATCAAACACCCACATTTTGAATGAAGTCTGAGGGTTTATATCTGTCATAGCTCGCGGCAAAGTTCGAACATGTTACATGTTTCATTTTCATCGTACACTGAAAACATTGAGCTACATCAAAAAGTCGGCTCCATCTGCTGGCAGGCTGAGGTCTTTTCAGGTGTGCAGGACATTACTGAGGAGCGCTGTGGTGGTTTCTGTAGGCTTTTATGTGGCTGTCTGCCACGGAGGAGCAGGAAGTGGCTTATAGTTAATGAGGGTCAGCTCTGTCCTGGACAGAGGAGGTGAGTGAGAGGAGGATGTTAGCCAAGCTAATGTCCATTATGGACAGCACCTCTCACCCCCTGGATGGGACCGTGGAGGTCCTGAGCCGCTCCTGCAGGAGTGACTGCTCAGCTCCTTCATCCCAGCAGCAGTCAGGCTGAGCATTATGCACACAGGAGGTATCATTTTTACTCCCACACTTTATATGAATTTTGTCATATCCATTTTTCCTCAGTACAAACCACTCTTTTGTACACACTATTTATTTCTAATATGTCTCTTATTCACTTTTCTCCATTAAAATGAACGTTTTACACTTTAGTTCTGGGGAAAAATTACGTCAAATCGTGAAGTCAGTATTTTAGGCATAAATCTTTTATTTTGTACCTCCCACCCCGTTAATGGCTCAGTCTAAATCCAGGCGCCACGTGACACCGCTCCGTTACTCAGACCTGACTCTCCTGCCAGCACGTGGGGGTTTCTGGAAGGGAAGAAACCATCGCATAAACCACTGTTGCCATAACAACGGCTCTATACCTCTCCCTCCTCCTCTTCGTTCTCCATCCCTCTGCTGCTGCAATGCATAATACCCTCCTCCTCCTCCTCCTCCATGCACCTCCCCCCCAGCCTTCACCCATCCCAAAGACTGATTAGCGCGGCATCCTTGCGCTGACACGTAATTCCTGGAGCTCTGTGTGTGCGTTTGTGTGTTCTCACTCAGGAATGTGAAGCTCTGCTCGTTCTTAAAGGTCGAAAAGAAGATTTTCTCCCCTTGTGTGATCTTGAAATCTCTCCGATGTGGGAGAGAGACCATCTCTAACCTGTCAGTAGAAGGAGGCGCTTCGAGGAACTCAGGACGGAGCGCAGGATTTCTCCTCCAGAGGAGGATTCTTTTTACAGGTAAACGGGACTACGTTTGTTTCACAGGGAGAACAGACGGCCAGGAGGGCGCTGACGGTTTGGGTTCGACAGATTCGCGCTGTGAGACCGGAGGTGAGTTTAAATACGGCTGCACTGCTGGAACGCACAGCGGGAATCGCGCACTTTTCCCAGAGACGCGCGGGATCACCGCCCGGTGCGTGCCACCTGTGCAGCTCATGCGCAGACAGCAGCCAAACCACGCATATGTGCGCGCACAGCGGGTGATTTCATAAGAGGGAAAACACAAGACTCTTCCCCGAAAGGTTCTGCAGACAGCAATAACTCTGAGAGACGCAATACTGAGTCTTCCAAAGCCAAAGAGAGGCGCACGCTTCCCACTGCTTCCATTTGGCCCAGCCGAGCTCCGCTCCTCCGTTTTTAAACTCAGGTTGCCCACGAGGACAAAGTCAGCTCGGTGTTTCTTGTGGATTCATGAATGCAACATTTTGACTGGCTCTCGAGCTGCGCAGTCATCACCAGCTCTCACAAACTTCTTCCATTTCCAGCACTGTTTCCATCATCCCCCACCAGCTGAGCTTCAAACACCGGGCTTCCATTGGCTCTTACATTGTGTGGTGCGCGCAGTGTCAATAAGGAGACCTGAGGGTGTGCCACGGAACATAAATAGTTGAACAAAGAGGCCGAAACCTGAGACCTGGTCTGATTCTTCCCTCTGGTAACTCTAGATGCTCAAACACTGAGAGGCGCACGAACAAACTGCTGCTGATGTGAGCTTTTTCCTGTTGTTGAACAAGGAGCAGAGCAAGAGGAGGACCCACCCACACCGCCCACCCCTCAGATAAACAGGAGGCGACTTTTAGTCACAGTTGGGACGTCTTTGGTGTGTTTATGCTCTGAGGGTTTCCAGATCTGTCCTGTCTGTGTATGTGTGTGTGTCTGTGTGTGCACTGTTGAGAGACGCCACCACCCCTCTGTCCTCTGTCAGGATGTCCGCGGTGATGGAGCTGCTGCTGCTGCTGCCTCTGGTCCTCCTGGCACTTGAAGGTGAGTGGTGACCTCGCCTCGATGGTTTCTGTTGAGGTGTTTTCCGTTCTCTGTGTGCCTCCGACTGTTTGTTGTTCCACCGTAGAGCCAAACGCCCAGCTGTTCAAAATTTGAAATGAGATGAGGCCATGTGGCGGCTTTAAAATGCCGAGCGCAAACGCACTCACACATACCGACGCAGCATCTGGTGTGTATCTTAAAAGTCAGGAACAATGTGTGCCTGTGTTCACAGAGTGGAGAGTCCATTAATGACTGCTTTTCATTATTTATTAACATACCCATTGTTTGGTTAATCGTTGTGAAACAGATGTCGTCCAGTTTTATGTCGATAAACAGACCGAAGCTACAAACAGGCTGGAGAAGCTGGAGTCAGCGAGGATAACGTAAACAATTAAATGATCGATTAACTGGCAAAGATGAGTAACAGTGATGAGCTCCTGCAGAGCTGCCTGCTCTCTGAAGTTGAAGATTGTTTTTTTTATTCGTACGGAAACCAGGTTCAAAACTGGACTTGATCCTTTTGTTTGGTTTTAAGGTGCAAGGGTCCCGGGACAAAGATCAAAGTTGTGTTCAAGACATAGCTTTTCTGTCCTTCTTGGAATTTTTAGTTAGAGGAATTGTTTTGGGTGCTTCTTTTAAGGACTCGGAACAAAAAGCAAACCAAACATCAAAAGCTCAGGAAAAGATGAACCAAATCAAACTAGAACTGATGTCTTTCCTTTTGCATGCAGCACATAATGAGACAGAATTCACACAAAGATAAATGTTGATGGCACAAACACGGCAGGCTCGGTACCATTAGTCTGCGTGGGTGGAGTGAGTGTTGTGTCCAAATCATCTTCTAACCAGATAAGTTGTCAATCAAATCTTGTATCACATCGAACAAAGACGTGTGTTTGCTCTGTAACCAACAGTCTGACTGGTTACTGTTGAAACAACAACATCTGTCCATCTTTTGTGCAGTTTTTGCTGTTGAAACATGACGAGGGGGATAACCTCATGGCGTCTGCCATGTTTGCTAGCATCTGCACCTTCTGCCAATTTAGAGTCACCAGGTAACCTAACATGTCAGGTACGAGGTGCACAAAGAACAAAGACCTCAGGAAGGTTCAAACTCAGAACCTTGCTGTCACTCGATGAAGCATCGAGCCAGCGATGGACAAACCAGCATGTTTCTATGTTTTGCAGTTAAACAGTTAATCATTCAAACCTAAGACTAAAATTTACATTCTACCCAATTTTAAATATGAACCTTTGTACCGTTTTTGCCCTCCAAAACAAAAACATGTTTAGCCCTATGATACACGTATGTGTAGATTCTGCCCACAGAGAGAGAAATGGACTATCACCGTCCCCTGTTTTGCTGATGGAGTCCATCATTCATGCTTTTGTACACGCACTCTAAGACAGCTCAGCCTGCCAGCATCATGCTGCGTGCAGGTGTGTGATTTGAGGGGTTTTTGAAGTGGAGCACTCGGGTGAAAACCATCATCCTTTGACTCGAACCAGCTCCCTCTGCTCCTTTTGGATCCTTTCAGATATCACGACTCACTTTCTTACCTTCACAGGAATCCGGTTACCGACATTTATTTAATTAAAGCACGAGAAACACCTTCCACTGATGTGCGAAAACAGCCTGAACCTCGCTATCCATCACATTTTAATTACTGCTAGTCTCATGAAACCTGCAGGCGTTTAAAAATGTTTCTAAATGTAAAGCCATCGATTCATATATATAAACACAACAGTATGCAATTGAAATCAGTATTGACCATAAAAACAAAACATGCCTAACCAAGAGTGTTCTTTGATGAATTTCTTCAGAAACCTCTATTTACTGAGCTCTTATCTCCATCAGCCAGCTGCTCTTTAACTCACACTCAGTCTCTCAGAACACTGCTGCACGTGGACGCGTTAACACGGCTTCATCCGCCCAAAGGTGAACACATGTCAGAGCTGCAGGAAAGCGATCTGGGCAAAGTACTAAGGTTACACAACGTCTGTCAGCGGGCTGGGCGGGTTGGTTGTGGGCCGGTGGGTTAGTTAAAGGTTAAGAGTCAGCTTCTACATCTGGAGCTGGAGACAGGGAAGATAGAAGGCGAAGCACCACACTGGATGGAAACTAACAAAGAGGAACAGAAGAGAGTATGAGATTATGAGCTTTTTGAGAATTTTTAACCACCCCAAACAAAAACACATTTTATTTGATGTTTTTAAATCCACCCAAAAACTGACTTTAGCTCACAGAAAAAAGGTACCCTGTATCTGATGACAAAATAATGATTAAAAAATGGCTTCAGTATTTATGTAATATTTCTTTGTTTTGAAAAGAAACCTGCTTGATATTTCACACGTATTTTGATTTTTATTTACAGATTTTAAGATTTACATCTTTATTTATCTTTATATTTATTTTTATATAATTTTCAGTGTTAGTGCAGACAGTGGTTGGGTTTCATATAATCGTCTTAGAAAAAGGCCGACTGTGAGCAAAGTTGGTGCTGTAATTGTTCCAAACTGAATGGTACTGACCTAATACTGTTACAAGAAAAACGACATAACTCAAAGAAGAGGTGTCCCTCAAGGTGCCGTACTTGGTCCTCTGAATTTTTTTTTGTTGATTTCTTTTTTTTGATAGGATAAAAATTGTGAGAGACTTCTTTGTTTCTTTTGTGCTGTCATGTTTATATTGTTACGATGGTGCTCATATTTAAGTTTCAAATAACAAGGTCAGTGTATGAAACATACATAAACGTGCTGTGACTTGACTTTTTTTACTCCTGGGTCTGTGCGATATCATAGAGCCCTGATATCCTGACATCAGACACAGATGCCCCGCCCACCTGCTGTGGGACAGCCAGTCAGGTGACAGTTGGCTTAAATGGGATGAGCCAAAGGAGCTTGTTTTACGAACATAATAAACTGAATAACGAACTTATTTTGAACTGTGAATCATGCAAAGCTGCCCGTGGAGTGCAGATCTGGGAATGAGGAGAATTGTTTCTGTTTGTCACAACCACGATCTTCTCTGTTGGTAAAAAGTCGAATGTTTGTCACATCGTTCATTTCAGATTGTGGGAAAAAAACAATTGATCTGATAACAAGCTGCGGTTTTTAAAAAGCCACGACAATCATTTGACAGCACTGTGTGAGATTCCAAGCCTGACCCGAACCGTATTAATGCTCTGCGTCCAAAGTTGTAACATGGCAGAGTCCTTTAGTCTGCGAATGGCTTGAATTCCGCGATGTTTCAATAACGGCTCCATCGCCATTACATCAGTTCACTCCATCCTCTGCATCACTAAGGACGATTACGTTACAGAGGAGCTTTGCCAGATAAGCTAATTATGAGTACTCTAGAGCTGCAGTGCACTAAACCTTTAAAAAGCAGCTAACATGATTTATGGCTGGCAGTTTTCCAAGCATCTGTGTCAGGTGAGAAAATCTAAAAATAATCACCGTCTGTCCTCTTCACAAACCATTCTTCCTCTGCGTGTGCACTTTCAGCCCACGATGAAACTACAAAGTTTTTCAGCCCTTTCTTAAGAGGAATTAAATGCGTGGCACTGAAAGCTCAGAGATGCTTGGATCTTTTTTTTGGCCTCACATCCTTTCTAGATCCTTTCTAACCCATGAATCTGGAACGAGAGACTGTGCCACGACCTAATTGCGGGCTTCGTGTGTCCCTCTCGATAGTGTCACAAACACGTGACAGGCAGACGCATGCACACCTGAGCCTCTGTTCATCCAGCTGTGTGGAGGTTTGTAATCCCGGTGAGATGCTGTTGCTGCTTTGAAGGGGAGGCTTTGATGGGCTCTGAAGGACGAGGTGACCTTCCACGCAGCTTGGAGAGTAAAAACAATCACTGGGAACAGATTTGATCCAATAACATCTTCGATAATATTGAAGGGAAAGTATTTTGGTTTAGCTTACAGGAAAAAAATGAAAACCTGTTGTAGACGTAATTACAGCTGAAGTGAAATCAAAGGATTTCTCTCCCTGGAGATGTTTTACAGCAGATATTAAAGCACAAATGTAACTCCCTGGATGTACTGTGTGCAGTGTTGGGGAGTAACAGAATACATGTACCGCCGTTACGTATTTAAAATATAAAATATGAGTAACTGTATTCCGTTAGTTACCGTTTAAAAAGGTTGTATTCAGAATACAGTTACTTTGTTGAAATAAATGGATTACACAGCGGTTTTTCCTGTTTCATATGTTCAGCTATGCCCTCTCTATTTTTGGTAATTCCAAGCCGGTGGAAACCCAAACAAAACACGCATTAAGAGGGTCTAAAGCGGCCCATGTCACCCCTACTTGCGGCCCGTGGGTGAAGAAATATTTTTAAAAATTATTCAAAAAATATTTAATATGAAGGCAACAGGCAGAGTGTTACAGGCATCGCTCTAAAGAATGTAGCCTGATGGGCAGTGTAGTCCGTGCTGCAGGGAGCATGGACTGCTGTTATGTGTCTGTGAGCGAGGGAGGGAGAAGGAAAAGTACGAGCTGTCGCCGAGCAGAAACGGGAGCTGGAAGCATGTAAATATAATAATAACCACTGGAGCAAAGAAGAGAGCCTGACGAGCCCAGCTGTAAGTAAGCTGTTAAGACTCGACTGTACCCTGTGTTCCTGTTTTCCTCCGAAACAATAACTTCCGTTGGAGCAGCCTTTCAAGTAAAGCTAGTTTTCAGCTATGAGCCCGACACGAACCCGACGTATTATTCAGTAGGGCTGCCACGATTAGTCGACTAGTCACGATTACGTCGACTATCAAAATCGTCGACGACTGATTTAATAGTCGACGCGTCGTTTGAAGCTTTGTAAGATCACAAAAGACGCAGGAATAAGTAGCAGGATTTAAGAGTGTAATAACGGACTGAAACAGAAGATGGCAGCACTGCATGTACAAGGATGCCAGCTGCCGTTAAACCCCGAAGAAGAAGAAGAAGCTGTGTCCCAGAATTCATAGCGCAGCCCAGCTCAGTTTCCAACAATGGCGGCAGCTAGTTAGTTTTAATATTACTTATTATTCTTTCTGGGTCACAAAATAAACGTTTAACATATTTTCATGGAGAATGTAGCTGTGTAAACCTCAAATATCTGCTCAGTTTATCAAGACACCACATATTTTCAAAAGCGCTCCGACGTTTTCGGAGACGTCTGTTACCCACTAGCTCGATAGCTAGCCGGGGGGCTAGGCTAACTAGAGCCGTGAGAACACCGGACTCCCGGCAAATCGTTTTCAAACCCACCGCCATCTTTCGCTACTCAGGTTAAACATGATATATGAGTCACTTAGATAACTTCAAAATGTTATTGTTTGGCTTTTTTCAGTATTTTATTTGTTCCTGAGTAAATCGGTTTGGCTGAGATTAAAGTTATAGTTTTTACACAGCTGAATAAACGTCAAGCAGACAGCTGATCATCAGAAGTGTGAGATGCTCGAGAATTTACTCCGGTGTCCTGTTAGATTTTAGATAGCAAGGAGTTTATTAAACTTCACCGAAACAATCTGCAGATTTCATTAAAATTTAATAAACGATCATCTTGTCTTTATTTTTAGTTAGCACCGTAAACACTTAAAGCTGTAAGCTAATGATAGTTATATAAGAGCAGATGCTGCTGGTGCAATAAGCTGTACGTTTTACGTCCAATGGATGATGATCTGATTAGTCGACTATCAAAATAATGGTTTGTGGCAGCCCTATTATTCAGAGGTCCCTTTACTACGGTTCGGAGCCGCGGACCTGTTTTATATACGCGCGGAATAGTTTTCTATACGAGATCGATGCAAAAAGTGCAGCCTTACCTAATGTCCACCTACTGTTACTCATTTATATTAAGATTTAAACATCTAGTTGGTGTTGGTGTGGAGAGTAACCTTCAGTAATAGTAATAAATCATTCAGCAATAGCGCATTCATGTAGTTGTAAAAAGCATGATAATATATTAAGTAATCCAAAGTATCCAGAATACGTTACTCTCATTGAGTAACGTAACAGAATACGTTACAAAATACAATTTGTGGCATGTAATCTGTAATCTGTAGTGGAATACATTTTAAAAAGTAACCTTTCCAACACTGACTGTGTGTATGGAGGCCTAATACTGCCAATAAATAAATGAAATATTGTCAAATGTGCCAATAATATAATTCATATTACTAACAGTGCTACAACTGAACATCAATAAATACAACATTTATATTTATTTTGTGTCTATTTTTTGTATTATTTTATTTTTGCATTATTTTTAGTTTAACGTTTTCCACTGTGTTCTTTTCAGTGTTTATTTATTTGTTCCTTTTTAACCCTGACCTCTTATTTTCACATTAAGAAAATCCAGTTGGTCGAGTTGAATGAATGAACTCCAGTACAGTTGTTATGAAAGGGAAATTATCTGTAATATTTTGAGCAGTTTCATTTAGATTTTGGAAATGGGGGAAAAGTGATGTGCAGCCAAACTCTGAGACCTCCGGGTCACCCCAAGTCCAGGACAGACTCTGCTCTTGCAGAGGAAAACACATGAAGTAAAGCCCTGCGTCTGTGCCATCAAGTGGCATCTTTGTGGAGTAAAACGAAAGCGAAGCTCTCGGAGCTGTGTGTCTTTTTGTTTCCCTTGTTCCAGTAGAAAGTCCCTCACCGGCTCTGTGTCGGGGGAAATGTCACGGATGCTTGGCATTAAACCCGGGTCATATATGCCCACGGTGTCTGTGGGTGTTGGTAACCCGGCCATGGAAACAGATGTCGTCCTCACTCATCTCTTTTCCTGTCGCTTATCCAATTCTCTTTTCTTCCTCTTGTGCCCAGTTCAGCAAATAATCTCGATCCTTTCTGTATTTTCTTTAGCCTCCTGTGACATGCTAAGCTAGCTCACCTCACTGGGTAGTCTTTTGTAGTCACTTTGTAGTCCTCAGGAGGCAAACGGCAACTGAAATGAGAGATTAACCAGCCTGTTGGGGGGAAAAAAGAAATCTCCTAATCGGCATTTTCTGGAATATCCGTTGCATAATCCTGAACCTCCGTCTGCAGATTACGCAATGGATTTGCACTTTTGATGCTCTGTGTTTGTGCACTGCTGCGGCTGCTGCTCTGAGGAATCGTTGCTCAGGGACTCTGCTGACTGTCTAGTCTGCACTTTGGATGTGAGCTCCTCTTTGTGTCTGCTTGCATGTTCGTCTCGCTGCCTTTTCGCTGCCTCAGCTTTGGACAGTCAGCAACATGCTTGCTCACCTTGCACAGTGTGGCCTCTGACTGCGTCACCAGCCTCCCTCCCTCAGGATCAGAGCCTCATGCTGTCTCTGTGTGTGTGCAGCTGGATTTACATCTGCACTGTAAACCTGAATGCATAAAGTAATTACACAGAATATGTTGCGTAAACTTAATATCAAACAAGGGGGGGAAAGTATTTTGAGTTCCTGTGACATTTTCTCCTGTTATGGAGTTTCTGATTAACATGCATTGATGGAATAATTTCATGGCACTCATTTCTGTTTCAACATGAACGTGTGTGTCTGATGTCATCAGGTCAGTGGGTGTGGTGAGGTTTGCAGCAGCAAAGATTACAAACGTTGGTTAAAATATTCTGCATCACATGTTTGTTGAATTAGATTTATGAACGTTAAGCTGTTCATGTTGTGCTAATCTGTGACAACATGAGTGCAGTGGGTTGACCTGCAAATATTAGACTAACTTCTGCAGTTCAATTCAGTTTTATTTATATAGCACCAAATCACAACAACAGTTGCCCCAAGGGGCCCAACAATCATATGAGCCCCTATGAGCAAGCACTTTGGCAACGGTGGGAATGAAAAACTCCCTTTTAAAAGGAAGAAACCTCCAGCAGAACCAGGCTCAGGGAGTGGCTCTGCAGCCAGAGCGCTCTCTTCTATCCTCCTCTGATCTCTGCTGTGGTTAGTTCCTGTTTTAATGTGTCTCTACTGTCTGTATTCCAGGTCTCATGTCAAACCCTTCTATGTGTCTCTGCACGTCCTCTTCCTTTACTGCCTTCCTGTTTCCTTTCTTTGCTTTTCATGGTAGAATCTGTATCAGGTAAAGTCAGCAGTACACAGACCTGAGTCAAAATGTTGTTGCACATTAATGCTCAGCTGGAAACTTGGTGGAACCTCTTTGTAGAGAGAAATGGCTATCGTTTGATTTGCAGATGCTCCCCCTGTGGGATTTCACAGGGGCATTAACTGATGACTGACTCTCATCGACCTCTATTGGTGGCGAGGATTAGCCGCGGCGCTGACAGCTGGTGCAGCTTACAGCAGCGTGCAATTAACGCAAACAATCAGATCGCATTTGTAACAGAGACGAGAGCCAATTACAGCAGATATGAATCTGAAAGGGGAAAAAATCAAATAAAGCAGCAGCCTTGTGTTTTCTTCTGTCCTCTGAGCGGTGTGTGCAGACGGTGTTTGCCTCAGGCCTGTTTGGTGTTCAGCAGGCTCGCCTCCCAGAAAACCCCCAAACCCCGAGCTTACCCGAGCTCCCGCGCTTTAGAGCAAAGTCATGATTCAACTGTTTCAGATGTTTATAATAACATATGAGAAGAAGGTGCCGAGACTCGAGCAAGTGACAGCGAATGGTGGTAAACGAGTTCACCCAAACACACCCATGGGGAAAAGACTGTATATTTAAAGTGTTATAAACTGTTTATTAAAAGTAGACACGGGCACCATTGTGGAGGTACATAAGGACGACACGAGAGCTCGCCACGTTTTACTCCAACTTTAATCTCGGCTTCAACCAACCGAACTCACAAGGCGGCAAACACCTCCTACAACCCAAAAACATTACCCCTTCCCTTCTCGCTGGGTGTGAGTGGAGCCCCCTACTGGTCTGCCACACTATAATTTTTTTTGGGGGGGGGATGCCAAAAGCGTGCATACTTGTTCGGATAAGAGGGTGGAGCTCTGAATTATGAGCATTCATAAATTATGAGTTTACAACACAAACTCTAATAAAATCGGCTCACAGCTACCAGGCGTTGAACTAAAATCCAGTTCAACAAATCTTCTGACATCGTGACGAGTGAACCAGGCGTCCGGACTGACAGCTGCCGCTCTCTCTGAGCTCGCTCATCAGGACGCGCTTTCTGCCCAAAATGAAATACAGCTTGTTTGAATGTGGCTTTCCCCCAGGCACTCGTGTAATCACTCATCCCTGCTCTCCAAGTCCTCTGCAATCATTGCCCTCTGGCTCGGGTTCGGGTGTTCTCGGGTCCATCTGGGGGGTTTGTGGTCTCTTCTTCTAATGCGACAGCTGTCGGCTCAGTAGTGTTTGGGTTTATATTTGTGAAGCCTTAAATTGTGTTTTTAACTCTCTCTTCTCCTCCTTCCTCCCCTTTTTTCCTCTCTGCAGTGCATCATACAGCATTGACCCCTCTCCTCTCCTGCTTCCCCGTCTCCCGTGCTTTTCCTGTAGAAATGGCTGTTAACGACTGATACCTGTGCTAACCTTCTCTTTCTTCCCTCTTTCATGTCTCCCCTTCCACGTCCCTCCGTGTGGTGGCTTTTCGATTGCGTGTTTCTTTTAAACGTCCCAGGAAGTAAAGGAACAGAGCGGCGTTTTTGCGTGCTCACGGACGACGTGCGGCTGCTGTTTAATGATTTTTCTGATCAGCGTTGTGTGCTGTGTGTTTCTGTCCTCTCCCTCATTCCCCTCCCCACCATCTTACGATTCAAATCAAACGCTTCCCAGAGGTGAGAGTTGAGAATAGCACAAGATCATTGGTTGAGAGCGATGCTGAGGCCGCAGTGGAAACTGCAAGGTGCAGTGTGAGACAGAAACATTTGGAGTTGCAGGTGTGTAACTCCTGGCCGATGAGAAGTGTGTGTCATGATGATGATGGCATATATAGACTCACGCTTCTATATATGAATTTAGCTCAGTTAGCAGTGGCCAGAATGCAAGACAATGGTATCGCTCACTGCAACCTCTTTATTTCCCCCCAGCTTCAGTTAAAAACACCAGAAGTGAAAATGACGCCAAACAGAGAACCCAAACTTACCAAATCTAATCCATCTATGAGCTGAAACAATGAGGGGAAATAAAAAATTGCAAGAAAAAAGATATGCCCGATACAAAAAACTTGCATGTAATGAGCATTGGGACCAAGCACGTAAAAGTCACGTAGCTAGCATTGTTTTCTCGAGTACAGTTTAGACAGTTTGCCTGCAAGTACTGAGAGAAAACACCAAATTCAGCCTTTCCCTCGAGTCACGGGCACATGACAGAGAGGAAGACGGCCACTCACCGCACTTGCCTCTGACCCCGTGACCCGCAAACAGGCCGAGAGACAGAAACTAACTGCGTCTCCCTCACTCTGCAGCTCCGCTGTGCCACGGGGCCTGCGTGGAAGTGGACTCGGACACAGAGGCTGTTATCAGCGACGGCTTCAAGCTGGGCTGCATCTACTGTAAGATGAGAGGCGAGGTGGATGCCACGGCCACCGTCAAATGGTCCTTCAAAGGCTCAGGCGACAGCGACTTCTCAGACGTAAGACTTTAGCACAGAATATACAAGGAAGCTGACGTCATTCACGGTTTCTGAAGCCTCAGCTTTTGGTTGGTGTTTGGTTAACAAGCTGCATCCATGAACTGCGGAGGTGAAATGTGTGGCATGTACATACTGCCTATTCGGTGCTTTCACTTCTTGGATGGTGTGTTAGCACATTTAGGCCCACAGCAGTCATATTATTTATCAGATGGTTGGATGAGCTGTAGATGCTCTTCAAGCAGGGACCAAATCCTGTCAGTTATGCTTGCATACCCCTAAAATAGCAGTGGTGAAATTTATTTAGCCAGAAATATAGTAAAATGTTCTGAAGCTAGAGGTTGGATGTCTCAACACACGTCATCACAGCAGCCTCTTCTCTTCTGGGAAAAGGATGCCAATGCATTTATCATGAGGCAGAGCAGAGAGATGCATTTTCCATGACAGAAGATATTTTTCAGTCTGTGCTGAAAACCTACTTACTTAAGGAGACACAACCAGGCACAGCAAAAGGCCATTACGCCTCATGCATGCAGCGGGAAAGATCCCATTAGCCTTGAGCTGCCTTTTAGTTTCAGCATCCATTAATTCACCAGCAAGTGCAGATATGAGATGTAGGCTGCAGCTCAGTCAATATCGGGAAGAGATGTGGAGACCAGATGTCTGTTTCTTTAAACATGCATGAGTCACTGATCAATGGCTCTGAGCAGCATTCACAGAGAGTTGGGGGATGGCTGCGCTCGCAGCATTGGAAGATGGTGTGAATGCAGGAGGACGATTTATTCATCAAACAGCTTAAGAGCCACCTCGTCAGGCCTGGACTCTGCAGTCTATTCACACCTACAGGCCAGTGGACGCTCTTTCAATGATGAGGATGTAACATCCTGGACAGGGAGGAACGCTGGTTTGAGGGCGGAGCCAAGGAGGCCATTTACGTGAAAAGGGAAAGACCATCTCTGAACCGAGGAGGGGCCTAAGGGTCCATCTGTCACCATCTTGCAATGCTGTGATTGCAGCCATTCCCCAACTCTCTGTGAATGGGACTCATGGTTATTGATCAGTGGTCATGACAATTTGCATATTAAAGGAACTGACCTCCCAGCCCATTGTTCATTCAGTGGTGCTGGTTTCAGTCATTGTGCAAATGTCCTGTTTATAAGATTGGAAACCTGCAGTTAGACTGAAGAAGTCACCTGGATGAAACGTTTCTCCCACTTATGACGTCCAGATGAACAGAATCCACTTTCTGGGACTTCCTTACCTGGATGATTGAACATGCATCAACACATATGAAAGATTGGACTGAGATCATCTGCAGAGGCTTATTTGAAGAGTTTCAGTCAGGTTTCAGAGCTCATCACAGCACAGAAACAGCTTCAGTGAAGGTTACAAATGATCTTCTTATGGCCTCTGACAGTGGACTCATCTCTGTGCTTGTCCTCCTCAGTGAGCGTTCGAGCGTTATGGAGTTCCACAGGGTTCAGTGCTAGGACCAATTCTCTTTACATTATACATGCTTCTCTTAGGCAGTATCATTAGAAGACATAGCATACATTTACACTGCTATGCAGATGACACCCAGGTTGCACCTGTGTAGTTTATGGATGCAGTTTTCTAATCAGGCTTGTGTTGGGCGATGGCCAGAGCAGCACTCTACACTCTCCTTTCAAATATAGCTCCGAAAACCAAAACCTTTAAAATGCAGAGAGTCTTCTGTGTAATGAAATGATTAGAGTGATTTCATGTGAAGCCTGTAAATAAATATGATTTCACAACAAAGAACGTCAATCCAATCCAAGAACAGGTAGAGAAACACACAAGAAGTGTAAAATGATGTCTTTCCCTCCTCCGCCTCCTCTTCCAGCTGTACATTTATGAGGATGCACGCGGCGAGATCATTGACCCACGTTTCTACGAGCGTCTGGCCTGGAACGGCAGCAAGCATACCACGGACCTGCAGGATGGCTCCATCTACATCCTCAACGTGACCTACAATGACACTGGAACCTACAAATGCAAATTTAGCCGGACCCTCAAATACAGCAACTACGACTACGAAAAGACCATAGAGAAGAACATCACCATTAATGTGGTTGCACGGCGTAAGCACTGAACTCAAAACTGACTCATACTTCCTGTTCTGGCTTACTAATTTTTACATGAGTTCTGAGATGGGCCTCATTTCTCACACTAACCAGAGTTACTGAACTGGACATGCTGGCTGTGTTAAATGCCATTATCCGGCAGATACGATCACTTGGCGTGTAGTAAACCCGACACAGCACACAGACATCTGTCTGTGTGCTGTATCGGGTGTCAGTACAACACTCTGTTGGTGCATCTTTTTAAGCAAACTAGTATTTAACAGATTATTCGTCACTTTCCTCCTCGGGGAGAGAGCAGCACACCCTTCCAAAACAGCAGCCCCGGATGTTGAAAAATGGCGAGCAACACCCCGTCTCAGTGATGTCACCACTCAGTTCACCTCCAAAGGACACTTTGTGTGTAAATGAGCCACGTCAGCGGCTTTGAACGTGACGCTGGTTTAAAATACGTTGCAGCATCACATCACAAAGTGATTCATATTGTAGGTAAAGACCTGCAACCATACAGAGAAAACGGTTATTATTGTTTGTGCTACCAAACAATTAGATTCTATTTCTTACTGATTTATTTATCACTCAAAATGCATCATGTAATCTAATTTAAAAAAAAATGATACTGATGATGTAGAAGATGATGATGCACTTGGCTTTACAGGTTAAGCGCATCCTTTATAAATTCCCTTCCTAACAAAGATGAGACATGAGCTCTCCGGGGTCCTGATTCGGCCTGGGGGTCTCCTCTCAGTAATGAGGTCAGTCTATGCTTAAGTAAAAGAAAGATTACGAGTTAAACACTCATTTTCAGACACTTTTTTCCTTCTCTTGGATCTTTATGATGTCATAGAGGGTCAGGTGGAGGTAAAACAGCTTGTTTCAGAGGGAGGATGAACTAAGATCGAATCAAGACAATTGAAGATTTTTGAACCATGTGAAGTTCAGGAAATGATGATTTTAAATCCAGGAGTCGTATCTTTGTAAAACTCGTATTGCATAAACACCCAAATTAACCCTGTGCGTGTCTCTAGTTACCCGGGGAATGGCGTCCATCCTGTCTGAGGTGATGATGTACGTCTCCATCATTGGGCTGCAGTTCTGGCTCTTGGTTGAGATGATTTACTGCTACAGGAAGATCTCGGCTGCAGGAGAGGAAGCTCTGAGAGAGAGCGCGTGAGTACCGCCTAAAGCACACGAGCAGTAGCAGGACTTTGTTTCCAAAATCCCGCCGGGCTGTCTTCACCTTCCGACCTCGTTTTTCCATCCTACTGTTTCAATCTGCTGTTTTCAACATGACATTTTCCTTTTCCTCTCACTGAGCTGACATCTTCTGATTCTTGTTTCTCTCCTTTTTCCTTCTCGCTTTCTTCCAGGGAGGAGTATTTAGCTATAGCATCGGAAAGTAAAGATAATCGTGCAGGTGCACAAGTGGCAGAATAGCACGGGTAGGTCTCGATCACCGTGAAATTCCATATTTAGTTTCTTTTGTTTGCTTTTTCATTTTAAGAAGATGCAAAAAGGGCGGGTTAGGAGGTCATGCAGTAGTCAGATTACATCCAAGAATCACGCAGACACATAAGAACACATGTGTAAGTAATTTTCATGTCAACATATAAGTCATGCATTTGCAGCAAAGCTCACTGTGGGTCAGGTCTTGCTTTACTTTTCTCATCATTTTACTGAATTCTGATTTTACTTTTACATAAATTAATAATGAAACTGAAATATTCCAGTAATTATGTGTTTTGAATCAGTCTGGTGACCCCAGGCTTTACAAGCGCCTCTCGTTAGATGGCTGCACTCAGGCGGGAGATCTTCAAAATAACATAATAACATCTCGAGGAACATTTAGAGAGCACTACATGACATTAATACTTCAGATTTTATGCTGTAAGAACACCTGATCCTGTGCTCACAGCACAGCTCTGTCCAGAAAACCAGCACTGGCAGGTCCACCACTGCTGTGGGCCTGCGGTGTGCTCAGAGATGGAAGCAGGTTCACACTGAGCACGTGCAACAGACACGAAAGAGTCTGCAGACGCCACGGTGACTCTTCTGCTGTCGACACCTGTCACGACTGGGTGGGTCAGCGATGGTCAGGGAGGACCGCGCAGACCTCCACCTGTTAGCCGACAGCACCCTGAATGCTGTTAGGTACCACCATGAAGTGGGTGGTGCGTTACTCCTGCGGGACAGTCTTCACTGGCCAGCTTCATGTGGTCATGCAAGCAGTTGTAGATTATTGATGATTGGCGTTGTCACCGGCCAACCCTCAGATTTGCCAGACCTGAATCCAGCAGAGGAGCTGTGGAGTTTACATATCAGACCCGCAGACCTCATCAGGAGCAGTCAGGACTGCTGCACACCTCTGAGCCACATCACACTGATGAATGATGTGGGCTTTTTATGGCCCCTGAACCTCATGTTTGAAACCCGCGCTTTAAATGTAGTTTATCAGATGTAAACTGAGCTCGCTGCCTCACATCGCTCGCTGTCAGTGACTTACAGTTTTCTTTGTTTTTTTAAATCTTCAGTTTGGGGAAACGTTCAAGGCGGCTTCTTTGAGGAGTTGCTCGTCCTCTTGTGTGCCCTCTCCTCCTCTCACCATCCTCTCCACAAGCTGGAAACATGGAACCACAGCGAGGAGAAAGATCTTCATGGAAAGTTTTTTTTTTTTCTAAAGTGACTTTCTGCAGCAGGATGAAGGACGGACTTTCAGAGGGAACGCACGGATGCATCAGGTCTTTGTTAAGCTGGACAGAGGGAGGGAGTCATGCTGTATATAGGTGTATACGTCTGCACAGAACACATGTAGGGTCTATTATACGCTATGTATTCACTAACTGCATGATTACAAGCTTATCAAGAAATACTTCATCACTCTCCATGTGTTGGTGCCGGTGAGCATTAAAATCACTGGTTTCCTCTGCAGGTTCACTAAACTGTGGAGCCAAATAAAAACTGTTTATCATCCTTATATAACCATGATAATCAGTTTATACCACAAAATAATGTAAAATACAAATATAAGTGCTGGTCTATCTTACGTGCAGCTCACTGTTCATCAGCCGGATAAAGTGTCCAAACACCTTTTACCCTGCAGCACGTGGAGTTAATAGAGAGGATTTTGTGACGGTTCTGAAAGTTTCCGAGCTCATGAAACACGACAGCTTCACCTTTACACGCAGCAGGAAGGTGCAAACGTTACCTTACAGACAAAGATGCACTCACAGGTTACAGTGGACATATTCTGCTTTTCCTTTTTCTCAGTCATATATACATTCCTACGATGGCGTTCAAACCCTGAACTTTCAGCCCCAGATGAAGCCATCATCCTCCTCCTCAGAGGCCAAATCCTGTTTTTGTGTCAGGCTGTAAAAATGTTTATTTCTGCTGTAACGTTTACTGTAGAGTCTACGGGGACCGACTCACTGCTGGAACTGCAGCTTCTGCAGCTGTTTGCCCTGTGCTGTGGTGGTGCTAGTTACTGCTGCAGACTTTTTGTTTTGGTGGAAGGTTTTGGGATTGCGTTCCAGCACCAGCACTGCACTGGTGAACAAAAGGCATGCAAAGCTATTCCATTTCAGACCAGCAATATAAATGGAGCAGGCATGAGCAGAATAGGTCTACAGCAGCTAGTTTTTAAGGTTTAATATTAGATCCTGTTTCATCTCATGTACATCACAGGCCAGGTTAAAAAAGCCTGGCAGGCCTTTTCAGCAGATCACCGCCTGTTTAAACTGGCTGTTTGACACAAGGAGGCTCGCTGCTCATTTAAACCTGCCCTTCAAAGCTGTTTACAAGCCTCAGTGCTGAAAAAACAAAAACAGTGACTTCCTGTCCCAGATCAGAAGCGGATGCCCCTGAGAAAGTGTAACCCTCAGCAGCTGAAAGTTTCCCACTGATGTTTAACTTCACACCAATGTCTTAGTGTCTTTGTAGAAAACTTAAGGGCTCAAACTATTATAAACCTGCCGTGGGCAAATGCACCACAAGCCGTGCCCAGTGTGCCTCCCGGAGAGAAGCCAGTGGAAACACAAAAGGGAAAAATGTGAAACATGTTTTTCTTAAAAGCTTTGGCTTTTAAGAAAAACATGTTTCCAGAAAGCCACTAGATGGCAGCTCAACACTGCCAGTCTGCATGTTTACTGCTCGTCTATTGTACAAAAGCAAGTTTCATACTTTGAGAAGAATGAGACACACGTACCTGCATGCTGCGTGTTGGAATAACGCAAAGGCGGAAATGTGATGGTTTCTTTTCAGAACAAACACCAAAAGTTTGAGATGCTAAAAAAGAACAAACCGTGCCCTCCTTTGTAAGCGATGTACTTTGTGCTTTGAACCGGCGAAACGAGAAGAAGCCTCCCCGCTGCACTGCTCGTGCTTCAGCAAATCAGAATCTGCAGTTTTAGGTGTGGAAATGTTGCTTACTGGAAACAAACTGAAATAAAGAAACACTGAAATAAATCAAACTTCTGACACAATAAGCTGTTTGAGGCCTTTACATGTGTCGGTGATGTCTGTGAATGAAGTCAAACTGAGCTGCAAACACAAATAGTTTTTAAAGTGAATTCTGTGTCATGTTATAGATTCTGTTCCTGGCTGGTCACATGTTAGGAATGTTAGTTCTTCGTGTTATATGTTTGTGAGCCAAATTGTTCATGATGTCACCTCACAGAGGAGCTGAAAGGTTTTCTAAGAACAAAGTTGAGTTTACGGCGAGGAGAGCGTGCAGAGCTCAGCGTAACGGTGACTTTATGCTCTGTTGGGTTAAGATCAGGTGACGGACTTGGTCATTCAAGAATATTCCACGTCCTTGCTTTAATAAACTTGCTTTGCTGGTTTGGGTCGTTCTCCATCTTTATTATGAAATGAGGCCCAGTTCGACTGTATTTAGCTGCATGTGAGCAGACAGTCTGTCTCTGAACACCTCAGAGGTCATTCAGCTGCTTCTGTCCTGAGTCACATCATCAAAAAACACTAGTGTCTCAGTGCCACTGGCAGCCGTGCACGCCCACACCATCACACAGCCTCTGCCGTGTTTTACAGATGTTGTGCTCTGGATCATGAGCGGTTCCACGTCTTCTCTTGACTTTTTTCTTGATCTTGGTTTCAGTGACTTGCACCCTGCAGTGAACCCTCTGTATTTACTTTCATGCAGTCTTCTCTCTATGGTAGACTTGGATATCGAGTGTTGTTCACTTGGTTGGCTGTTGTGAAGGGGTTTCTCTTCACCATGGAAATTATTCTGCGATCATCCACCACTGCGGTCTTCTGTGGACATCCAGGACTTTTTGCGTTGCTGAGTTCAGTGCTGTCTTTCGGTCTCATGGTGTACCAAACTGAGACTTTGCTAATCCTAATATTGGAGCAATTTCTCTAGTGGGTTCTTTCTGCTTTGGCAGGTTAAAGGTGGCTCGTTTCACCTGCATGGAGAGCTCCTTTGACTTCATGTTGTCTGTTTAATTTTAGCGCCCACCCCCACTGTAAATAAAGTGGTTAAGCAAAAGTCACACAGACTAACTGCACCTTCTAGTGGTGCAAAGAGGCATTACAGCAGAGCAAAGCCTGGTTTATCCTCACTGTGTTTGCACGACTGTTGTTTCAACGATCATCAGCACGGGAGCTCAGATATTCCCGGGATGGGACGACATGGTGCGGGGAAAGATGAGACCCATGTTTCAACATGTCCTACCTGCACTGACGGAGGTTTTCCTCGGTTGGAGAAGACTGCAGGAACTTTATTTGTGAACCAAAATGGATTAAGCCAAAGGAGACAAACACAGACTCAAAGAAAAGTGAGGCGTTGTTGCGTGTTTAGAGCTTTTCATTTCTCTCCATAGCATGGTGTACAATCACATCTTTACAGTACATTCCCATCTCTGCTCCTCATCCCTCTCTCCCTCCTTTAATAAATATTACATCCTTTTGTTACCCACGCACGGCCGTGCACAGCAGGGCCCGCATGCTTCAGCAGACGCCGTTTTCCAAAACGAAATGGAGAGAGAAAGAGAACGAGAGCGTGAGGAAGAGCAGGAAAGAAAACCAGAGAGGAAGCTCTCGGGTGGGTGAAATGTTTTCAGGTCCGGTGAGCGGGGAGGACGAATAACGACAAAAATCAAAGACGGAAGATGAAAACTGAATAAAAAGAAAATGAATCGTACAAACACACACACAGAAAAACAATACTGCCAGAAAAATTCCCTTTTTTTCTTCTCCGGGACCCTCACAGGTCTGCTTGGTCCTCACAGGAGTCGCTCCGTCACTGATCAGACCTTAGAGCTTCCACCTGAACCCAACATGAAAGAGAAATCTTCAAAAACAAACTAACACGAACGCCCGTCTCTCACCTCCAAATGTCCTCCGCTGCACACACACTCACACACGGTTCATTATTACCATTATATATATATATATATATGTATCTATGTACTACTCTGCTGAAACATTCAGAACATGAATCACTATTATTGCTGGGGCCAGTGATCGTTCTCGTGGAGCCCCTCTTGGCCCACGCACAAAACAGCAAATCAGAGCAGGAAACAGGCATCACATGACTTCTTCAGAGCAGGACGAGACAGTCAGCGGCAACAATAAATACTGTCGTGGTCCAGGAAACAGTCGCACGCACCGAGTTTGAAAAAGACGTAAAACCCTGACAGAGCCCGGGAGAAGTGGGAGCGTGTTCCTCGTCCTCTTTTCTCTCGTCCGCTGAGAGTCGATCGACGCTCCCGCTTTCCCGAATCGTGAACCTCTGAAATGTTGCAGGTCAGAAGAGGAAGTTCGGTCTGTGATAGTCGAGGTCTGAATTAAAGGAGATTGCAGCTGACCGGGTGGTCTGAACGGGCCCACCTGTGGCCTCGTGTCACACACACACACGCACACGCACGCACACACACACACGCACGCACACGCACGACTTGCAGCTGCAGGGAAATTATTGCTGTGGTCCTGAAAGCTTCCAGTCTGAGTTCACTCGAGGTGAACGTCGCGGTTTCAAGTCAGTCAGGCGAGGAGAGTTCTGAGCGGCGTCCTCTCTCACCGGGGTTCAAACAGGAAACGATCCGAATCTCTGCGGGTTCGGAGGTTGGGAGGGGGGCAGTCGGAGCAGGCGAGGTTCAGGCCTCGGTCAGGGACTCCGCGTCAGCAGGGGGGTCCTGCTTGACCTCTGGGACCACGATGCCCTGGTGGAGCTTCTCTAAAGACTGCTTCATCTGGAGACAGAGAGAGGCACACGCTGGGTTATAATCTGTGAGCTGAAGCCAGCCGTCAACGCAAACTGAAGCGGGACGCCAACCTGGTCGAGCAGCGAGACGGAGGACTGCAGGATCTGCTGCCACTTGCTGAGCTGGGCCTGATGAAACTGCCTCTGCAGCTGCAGGACCTGAGCCCACTCCCCAGCTGTCTGAGGCAAAGGACTGAGGGGTGAGGAGGAGGAAGGAGAAACAAGAGGAAGAAGAAGAGCTCTTTAACCCAGAGTCAACAGCACAAAGTGACCTTTTATGTTTTTGTCTAAGAAACAAACTGAGCAATAAATTAGACAAAAAAGCAAAAGTAATACAAATGAAAACTCATAAACAGACTTGTCAGAAGGTTCAATACAAGCTTCCAAAAATGTGAATGTCCATGTGCGTTAGTGTGCGAGCAGGAACTCAAACTTTTAGTTTGAAAGTGCACTTCCTGTCCTGTGTGCTGTCCAAAGCACCGAAACATGTTTGAAAACTCAGCAGGTTATTAAAAATATCCACAAACCCGTCCGTGAGCGGTTTCATGGACGAACTATTTTCTTCCAACCAAACCGAGCGTGTCACAGCGTGCAGGAGGCGGCCACACAAACCCGAGGATTAAACCTTTCGCTCCTCACGGGATGGAAACAGTGACGTCCACCTGCAACGTTAGCTCGCTTCACACTTCTGTAACTGGCGGATGTAGACGGTAGAAAGAAAATAGTCCCTGCGTCACAGAGAATAAGACAAGACGGGACTTCCTTCCTGCTGAAAGCCAGTTTTTTATTTGTTTGTTTTGCCGTTTGGTTCATTTTGTGTGAAATAGATTTTTTTATTGCTTAAATGATCCTCATCCTATTTTTACTGATCTTATCCCCTTTAAAACTTCTTGTTCTGACCTGTTGCTATGCAGTAACAGAGCTGTGGTCCCCCACAGGAGCAACTCACACCAAACACCAATTATCCTTCCCAAAGGAACGTGTGTGTGTGTGTGTGTGTGTGTGTGTGTGTGTGTGTGTGTGTGTGTGTGTGTGTGTGTTTAAGGAAAGCAGGGCGGTGTCTTTTACCTGTCAGCAACAGAGTAGGAGTGCCACGTCTCCAGTGTATGTGCGGCTCTTTCCAGAGCGTACAGCTTGTAGAACAGCAGCATGTTGAGCGCCACCAGCACCACCAGACTGACGGGGACAGAGAGCGCACAGAGGTCAGAGTCACTCAGCACCAACCACAATCTGAAAATGTTTCACACTGAACCACACGGACAGCAGGAAGGTCGAAAAACCAACGGAACAAAAGAACACAAATATTTGTGGGTTTGTTGGAGTCTGAGCTGTTACAGGAAGAATCCACCGTCAGCTAACACACACACAGGCTAATTTCAAGGCTTCTTTTCATTTTTGTTCAATTTTCCGTCTTACTGGAAACCTTTAACTAGACTTCATCCCAGCCACGATACAAACGACACAGACGGCAGGCTGCGGCCTTTAAGCTGGTCTCACTGCAGCACATGTGTGTCAAACATGCTGAGGAGGTATGACCAGCAGGTTTGGATTAAAAACTTCTGAAACAGTTCTTTGATTGATTCTAATTTTGTAACTTTGTCGCACCGACCTTGTTCAGTTTAAAACTTCTTATTTTACAAATAAATCAGACGTGAGGGCGAC